>NW_006922137.1:843660-844349 GCF_000298275.1 Orycteropus afer afer
TTGAACCACCAGCCTTCTGGTTAGCAGTCAAGTGCCTTAGGCATTATGCTACCAGAGCTCCTGAGAAGTGAGCATAAGAGTATCCAATTATTGCAAATTGGGTACATGGTGACCCTGATAAATTTTTCTCACTTTTTTTTGGTGTCTGCCACCTGAGCCTCTTGTTCAAGCATATAACTAATGCTAATACTGACAAGAGTTGCTCAAAACTTCCATGGCTATCATATGTTACAGAACTCATCACATCATTAGTGAAAAAGTAAAACCTTTTGTATTCATATTTTTTTGGGTCAGGTTTGAGTCCACTGATGGATAATGTCATACTGGAATTCCACTTTTCTTTCATCCCTACCACCAACTTCAGCCTCATGATAATATTAATTGGCAGTGACAAATCTATAAAAATTTATAAATTCTCTACATGTGCAGAGTATTTCAGAGTTTACAAAAATCCCTAGTGGGGGGCTTATTGTCCCCATTTTTCAGGTGAAGACAGTTTCAAATTGGATTCTGTGATTTACCTAAGACCAGTTAGAAATGGGGCTGTGAGTCCATACCCTATTTCCTGATACTTCTTATGCCACCTGCTCACAGTAGATTTTTAACTAAGCATTTTGAAAGCATAATTTTTAATTAATAAATAGAGTCCATTAAAAGAGTCTTAATTAGTAAGAGTGCAGTTTCCTTTT
>NW_006922137.1:856438-888078 GCF_000298275.1 Orycteropus afer afer
AAAAAAAAAAAAAAAAAAATTTAAAAAGCATTTCAGTAATTCTGCCATTATAGAATTCTTGTTGTAATAAAATTAATAATTTAAATTTGTTGGCATCAAATGTTGCTGGTCTTCAGGGCACATTAATGAAAATAGAAAATGATATCAGTACTGCATCATGCCCTGATTACTACTTCAGAGCAAGATTGTATAAAACCACCAAACGATTGCAAAAAGAATGATTCCAAATTAAAATGAAAACAACAATCACAAAAGAAAGGCAGTAGCGTTAGCTTGAAGAGTAATGGATTGCCGATCTCTAGCTATAGATGTTGGGTTCCAGGGAAAACATCATCTAGTAGTCTAAGACTTTCTGCTGTCTACATCAAAAAATATCCAATCTTTATTAATTTTTTCCAAATATCAACTTCAGTTCTTTCAAATTTATCATGAAGTGACTGGCACACTGAAGGGTGAACTAACTTTCTTAAGGTCCCACAACTAATTAGTGGAGGACCTCCCAGCCACTCAAATCACCTGACATCAAGCCTGGCAGTTTTCCTGCTCTCTTGTATTACCCCTAAACTGTTTCCAACATACTGAGGATCTACTCTTGTCAGCCTAATGAAAATAATGTCCTTGAGCAATTAATATACAAAGAGAAGAAAATTTGAGAGAATGGAGCTGGGAGCAGGCCAAGGAGAAGGAAGCAAATAAAGTGTTTGCCTTTCGTACAAAGTTTAACAGGGGCTGAGTGGGAAAGCAAAAACTGAGTAATCAAGACAACTAGTATTTCAGTGTAGTTTTAAAAATCAAAATTCATAAAAACAGTTTTCATTAATTTTGTGCCCCCTTAATATGCAACTAATACAATTAGCTCATTCAATTCACTTGCTTCATTCTCCATTTAGTTCTGAGAACAAATAACTTCCTTTTTCTTAAAAAAAAAAAAAAAAAAAAAAAGTCAAACCTGTTGTTCATGAATTGATTCCTATGCATGCTGACCCCATGTGCTACTGAAGAGCTTCATAGGATTTTCTTGACTGTAATCTTCATGGAAGCAGATCAGTAGGGCTGTCTTTCACAGCAATGCTGAGTGAGTTTGACCTAACAACCTGTAGATTATTGGAGAAGAACAAGCACAAGCCATTTGTCCCACTCAAAGACTTTTCTCTTTACTGTTGTTGCTGTTGTTACGTGTCGTCAGTTGGACCCAACTCATAGCGACCCCCCTTGGGTTTCTGAGGCAGTATCACTACAGAAGTAGATTGCCCATCTTCCTCCTGAGGAGTGGCTGGTGGGCTTGAACCACCAGCCTTTTGGTTAGCAGTCAACTGCCTTAGGTACTAAGCCACCAGAGCTTCCCTTTACTAGCTGGCCATAATTCCACCATGTACCAAAGCTTTATTATTCAGATCACTGTTTTGCTATTGACACCTTACAAGTTAAACTCCTTTTTTCTTTTTGCAGAGGTCAGAAATTTTTGAAGGGTGAAGCCAATCACTATATGTGGTGTTTATAAAATATGTCTACAAATTCTTTGACACTCTTCTCTTTAAAAGGTGGAAACTAATTTCCATCTCCTTGATAGTGACCTGTACTCAGCAATTCACTTCTAATGAATGGGATATGGCAAAAGTGACTGACCATGTGTGATTTCTGAGACAAGATCATAGAAGGCATTCTGGTTTCATAGTTGGTATCTCTTGGATCACTTGCTCCAGTCTAACTCAACTGTCTGGGTGTCATGAACACAAACACCATTGTGGAGAAGGTTCAAGTGTCAAGGAACTGAGGCCCATTGCTGAGAGTTATGTGAATGTGCTATCATGTAAGCAGTTTCTTTATTCATAGTCAAGCCAACAGGCAGGCTGCAGACCTGGAAAACACTTTGAGTACAGTTTCATGAAAGACCCTGAGTCTGAACCATTCACCTAAGGCACTTCTGAATTCCTGACTCACAGAAATTATAAGACAATACTTTTTTTTTTAAGGAGTAATTTACTATGCCACGAAAGACAATTAATACACTGCTTTACTTACTAAGACCATTAACATTTGACTCGGGAGAATTTTGGACTGAAATTGAAGTACATGTGCAATAACTGGTTGGATGCTGGGCAACTTGTCCCAGTCCCCCTCAGATCATGTTTTTTGGCTTGTGGTGGTGAGGGAGTGCCCAGGTCAACTCTGAGTCATTCCCCCCATACCGCCCCTGCTGTCATGTGTGGTTGCTGGGTTCTCAGGCTCCTGGGCAGAATTAGAAAATATTGTAGACAATCAGCTAGATCAGGGATTTTACTTAATCCTGGGGTGAAAGTGTAGTTTGGGCATAGAGGTTAAATTCATTTCAAACTTTCCACTACCATGCTTAGAAAGAAACCATAATTATTTAGTAAATAATTACTCTATTTCCCCACTTACAGTAATCAGTTGCATGTAACTACAACCAAAGTTTTTGATCCACAAGAAATAACCAATGGTACTGCTTTCAGTTGATAAGTCTTCGTGTTAAAGCGATGACAAATGAAAATCAGAAAGAAGCACTTTAATATGGCGATTCATCCTATTTCCATGATTTTTAAAAATGTTGAAACTATCTTAAAGAGCCTTATCAATATATTTCTGAATCCATAGTTATAGTTTGGGAGCTACCCCTTTAAATTCAAATATAGAGAGTTATTTGACTGCTAACCAAAACATTGGTCATTCAAACCCACTAGCCACTCCTCGGAAGGAAGGTTGGGCAATCTATTTCTGTAGTGATACTGCCTTGGAAACTCAAGGAGGGGTTGCTATGACTCAGATCTCACTGGACAGAAGTGAGTGAGTGAGTGAGTTTCAAATGGAAAAAATATTATCTGCTTCAGTCAATTCTCTCTTGCTATCATTTACACTCCAGGAATGTTATGAACTTGATTAAGGAAGCTTTTTCAGTACAGGAAGTCCCCAGTTTAGGAACCTCAGAATTCTGGACAGCTCCTACTTGCCCTTTAATGTTATGTAAATTTGTCTTCACTTTGAACTGATTGAACCACTTCCTACCAGCAACAAATCCTTCATCACAATCACCTTCACTTGCTGCTCAAGCAGATTTTAAATCATTGAAAAATCTTCAAGCCTTTCCTACACTAAAACCAAAACCAAACCAAACCCACTGCCATTGAGTCAATTCTGACTCAGAGGACCCCATTAAATTTCCAAGGTGGTAAATATTTATGGAAGTAGATTGCCCAGTCTTGCTTCTGTGGTGTGGCTGTTGGGTTTGACCCACCAACCTTCTGGTTAGCAGTCAAATGCCTTAGGCATTGTGTTACCAGATCCCCTGTCCTACACTAGAGTAAGGTTAAGTAACAACCATATGCACCTATTCTGATTTACCTACAAATTAAATTAAAAAACACACTTAGGAACAGATCTTGTTCATAATCCAGGGACTACCTTACTGTTCTATAGCTTGGGAAATTAATGCCAAATTCATCACTAAAAGGCATATATAAAATTTGTTATATATTATCCTGCATCTTATCTCTCTTCTTTTGACACATGAGAACAGTAATAAAATCTCACCACACATTAAGTTATTAAAACCCATTAACATTTTAGGTCAAAGTGACTCATCATAAAAGCATGATTGTAAGCACATTGTATATAAAACTGATACCTCCTACTGAATGGTAAAGAGGTAAAAGCTTGATATGACTTTTGTCAGTAGGGGACCACTATCTGTGGGGGGGGGGGCTTTTAGTAAACATAAGGAGCCTTGGGCCAAAGAAAAGTGTTAAGTGTAGATTATCAGAAAAGAGGTGCTGCCATTTACAATAACCACTATAATAAAAGAAGACATTTTAGAATAATGCAAGTTACAATTCTCTATCTTCCTCTCCAATGAGTAATATTTCTCTTAATTTTTATCCACCCAAGTTTAAGTTACACTATTCTTTTTTATTGTATGTTGTTGTTGTTGTTATGTGCCATCGAATCAGACCTGACTCATAGCGACCCCTCCTTGGGTTTCTGAGGCAGTATCACTACGGAAGTAGATTGCCCCATCTTCTTTCTGAGGAGTGGCTGGTGGTTTGAACCTCCGGCCTTCTGGTTAGCAGTCAAGTGCCTTAGGCACTATGCTACCAGAGCTTGATGCTTTTGAGTTGTGATGTTGGTGAGAATGATGAAAGTACCATGGACTGCTAAAAGAACTAACAAATCTGTCCTGGAGGAAGTGCAGCAGGAGGGCTCCTTGGAAGTGAGAATGACCAGACTTTGTCTCACCTACTTTGGTCATGTTGTCAGAAGGGACCATTTTCTGAAGAAGCATGTTGTTCTGGTTACCTAGTGTCACTCTGACAAGAATATACCACAAATGGGATGGCCTTAACAAATAGGAGTTTATTCTCCTACAGTTTGGAGGCTTTAAGTCCAAGTTCAAAGTACCAGGCTCTAGGGGCTAGGTTAAAGCCCCTCAGCCTTGGGCTTAAGCTCTCTCTCCAGCTCCTGACCCAGGGAAGCTAGAGGCTTTTCTTCACTCAGACAGCTGTCTGCTGTGGCTGAGAAGCCCAAGGTTCACAAGTAAAAAGGCACAATCCTGATGTTACCAAACCATATGGCAGGCCATTAATTCAAGTTCATTGTAAGTCCCAAAGTCGTCAGAGCATAGCAGGCTGCTGAGCAATGATATGGCTACATGCAGAGTCCAAGCATGCCATAGGCTAGAGACCATTCTCAAGGCTTCTCCTTATACACAGGAAGCAGACCACATATGCAAAGTAGCTACTCAGCTGCTTGTGGTAAATCCCACCATGGAATTGATTGCCAGGCTCATAATAGGGAATAACTACCACCAGCTGCCCAGCCACTCAACCAGGCCTAGGCAAGTTGACACACAAATATAACCAACAGGATTCCACCCCTTGTCAACTTGGCATCTGTACAGATCTTCAGTGGGTGGTATCTGTACAGGTCTCCTCTATTGGGTGGCTCCAGTCCCCTAGTTCCTGAGTGGTGACCTCACCCCCTTGGCCTGGCAGGTGTTCCTCTCCCTCTTGGGCATGGCAGCCCCACCCCCTTACTCTTGGACAGCGGCTATGGCTCCATCTTAGTGACTCACGTGAACAAGCAGCCCCACACTCCATAAGCAAGATGGTGAAGGACTGGCTCTTTGAAATCTAGGGGGCTGTGGTGGTTCCACCCCCAAAGGCCATGGTCCTACCCTTTCAGGCCGAGGCAGCTTTTTGCTTCCACTTCCTTGGTCTCACCACTTCTGCCGATTAACGCTGGAGGCAACCCAATCCGCTGGAAGTCTTCCTGCCCCCAAAGCATTCAGCTTTCTTGCTCTGTGGCCCGGCCAACCTGCTACTGCCTTTCATGCCCATCTTTTCTACCAATTATTGCCCAAAGGCAAACCACTCCACCAGGAAGCCACCTAACCAAAGGCATCAAGCTTGCTCCTCCCTGGGATAGTAGGCTGTCGTTGTCTCATGCCAGTTCTCTTGGCTCTGCTACTGCCATCCCTAATACTGTTCTCTCTGTCGGTATCTCTCTGCCAGTGTCTTGGCTCTGCTCCTGTCATTTCTTATGCCATATGCTGGTGTCTCTCTGCCAGGGACTTGGGTTAAGGACATACTGCACTTCTGTTTCCACATTTTAGGTATCTGTCAGAGCAGCACCCCACTCTCTTGGTACTAAATCCTGTTCTGGTTACCTAGTACCACTCTGACAAGAATATACCACAAATGAGATGGTCTTAACAAACAGGAGTTTATTCTCTTACAGTTTGGAGGCTTTAAGTCCAAGTTCAAAGTGCCAGGCTCTAGAGGTGGGGTGAAAGCCCCCTAACCTTGGGGTCCAGCTCTGCCTCCTGATCCTGGCCCACAGAAGCTAAAGGCTTTTCTTCACTCAGACAGCTGCTGGCTGCTGAGACTGACAAGCCCAAGGTTGACAAGTAAAAAGGCACAGTCCCAATATTACAAAATCACATGGCAGGCCATTAATTCAAGTCCATTGTAAGTCCCAAGGTAAGCAGAGCATGGCAGGCTGCTGAACAACGAAACAACTACATGCAGGGTTCAAGGTGCCATAAGCTAGAGACCATTCCCAAAGCTACTTCTTATATATGGGAAAGAGACCACATACCCAAAGTAGCTATTCAGCTGCTTGTGGTAGATCCCACCATGGAGTTGATTGCCGGTCTCATCATGGAGAATAACTACCACCAGCTGCCCAGCCACTCAACCAGGCTTAGCCAAGCTGACACACAAACATAACAACCACAGATGTCATGCTAGGGAAAGTGAAAAGTCAATGAAAGAGAGGAAGGACCACAATGAGATGGATTGACACAGTGGCTGCAGCAATGGGCTCAGGTGTAATAGGGATCGTGAAGCTGACATAGGAACGGGCAGTTTTCATTCTGTTGTACACAAGGTGGCTATGAGTCGGAGATGACTCAAGCGCATAACAACAACAATTACTTTTTATTACTTTAAAGGGGAAATAAATATACCTGGTTTTTGTCCCTGTTGATTTATTTTAGCTTGTTATATTAATCAGTATTTTGTTCATTGTATAAATATCAACAGTTAAATCGCCCTGATGAATCTTAATATTTTTTTTTTGTTCGTTTGTTTCCTTCCAGATTTTTTTCCTAAAATTCTGTATTCATTATATAATAAACATGATAAGTAGGAAGCTTTTGTTTGTTTGTTTTTTGGATATGGGTTTAACTTGCAAACAACAAAATGCAGGGCTTTTCAGTGTATAGTTCAAAGAATTTTGATAAATGAATAAACCTATGTGACTCAAACCGTTATGAAGACACAAACTATTGTAATCATCCTAGAAAATTGCCAACTGCCACTTCTCAATTTCTACCCCACAACCCCACCGTGAGGTAACTACTATTCCAATTGCTATCATCTTCAGTTACTTGTAACTATTCTACAACTTCATATAAATGGAAACGTATAGTATACACTGTTTTTATTTATCTCCTTTTGTTCCTCATAATGTTTGTGAGACTTATCTATGTTCTTGTATATCAATAGTTCATTCAGTTTATAACTTAGTAGTATTTCTTTTTATGAATATTTCACAGTTATTTATGAATTTTCCTTTTGATGGGCATTCGAGTTTGGTGCTAATATAAATAAAGGTGCTATGGACATCCTAACACAAATCATTGTTTGGACACATATTTTCACTTATCTTTGGTATATAGACTTAAGACAGGAATTGATGGGGCAGCGCTAAAAGGGCAAGGGGGCCACATCTCCTGACCTCCTCTAACCCCACAAGAGGAAGACAGAATCACTATCAATAGCCCAAGGCCTATTACTGCAAGGCCAGACATGCTGCCTCCCTCCAGCCCCTTCACCAACCATTCCTCCCAAAGCACCCACAACCTCTCTCCTGGGTCCGATAATTCACTGCAGTGGCCACACAGAACTCACAGATTACTGGACTTATTAGGGAAGCACCAGGCTACAATTCAAGCTCATGAAAAACACTGTCTCTCTTCCAGCTCACAGTCTCTCTCCCAACAGTGAGTGTCCCACGGTGTCTCACTCAGCAATGTGTGTCTCTTGCATCTCTTTCCCTGGAGCGTGTGTCTCTTTCAGCAGCAAATCTTCCTCAACCAGCAGTCGGAGAGAGACTTCTGCCTCTAGGAGGCTTCCTTTTGAGCCTGGCAGAGTGGCCAAACTAACCAATCATAACATCAGAATTCTAAGCACCTGAGAGAGAGCAGGAACCTCCCAGAACATGGCTTTGTGTTGTGCCCAGCAGAAATACCCCAGGTGGATAACTTTTACAATCAGAAGCTCCTCAGTGGCTCACAGCAAATTCCACCACAGAGTTTACAAAGACTTATGGCTAGAAAAGCCATACCAGGTAATTTACCACACTTCAGTCAGGGATTAGATGCAATTTTAACTTTATAAGAAACTTCCAAGCAGTATTCCAAAATGATTGTACTATTTTTCTCTCCAACCACCAACATGTGAGAGCCCCAGTTGTGCTGCATCATGGGAATGTTGAATGATTTTTTTAAGAGTCAATTTTGGATTTGAAAAAACAACAGCAGTAACAACAAAAAAATGTATCTGAGAAGTTTGAGGAAAGAAAGGGAGAGAGAAAAATTCAGTCACTGCTTTTCAGAGGCTAATCACTGTGTTGAGGAAATTACTGTTTTACAACTTGACAAAAGTTAGAGTGTAAAATAATTTGTAAATTGTTGTCTGTAAAGGAGACAACTATTAAAAAATAAGATAAACCAAACCAAATAAACAAAATAAAGTTGACTTAGTGTTTTGAAATCTAAAAATATGTCAACACGTAGTATAGTGTGCTCTTTCTTGGAAACACATACAGAATGTCCATAAGTAAATTTTAAGTGTTGGCTCAA
Source organism: Orycteropus afer afer (assembly GCF_000298275.1). NCBI lineage: Eukaryota > Metazoa > Chordata > Mammalia > Tubulidentata > Orycteropodidae > Orycteropus > Orycteropus afer. Next base: position 864,819 of record NW_006922137.1, read on the forward strand.
TTATTTACATATTTTAAAATATATCATAATTATGGAGCATTTGGAGAATGATGAGTAGGGAAGCAATAGAAATTTGAGTAAAATAAGAACGGAAACCTTAGTGTTCTCTATGAATTTTCCACGGAGCAAGAAAACCAGTAAATCAATCAAATCTTCTAGCTACTTGTACTATATATCCCTTTTATATATTCAGAAAATCAGTGAGAAAATATTTATTGTTCTTCTACTGTGTTCTTTATGGAGTAGGAAAGATTTTCACCAGAAAAAAAAGATAGCTTAACTCTGGTTTTCACAGTATCAGTAGATACTGAGAACCTATTACTGCTTCTATTTCTTGAGTTACTAAATTTTCATGTTTAGATAATCGGGATTATATGATATAAAGCAATGAAATGCTTTGAATGTGCTTTATAATTGAAGAAAGACCTCATATTTACAAATGGATTGGCTGCAGTTCTTAAAATTCTCCAAGAATATTTGACTGTTCTGTAACATACTTATCCATTTCTAGGTGATTTTCTCTTTTTCATTTTTTTTTCAGTAAGTGCAGGATTTGGAGAAAAAAAAAAGACTTCACAATTTGTAGGGAAAATAGACATTATATGAATACTTTAACTATTGAATATTGAAATGTAAAGGTTAAAATATTACATCTATTTTTCATTTGCTCTTGTAGACATTAATTATTGTGTTAAAATAAAGAGAAAGGGGAAAAAGATAAATACATATGTGTGTGTGTGTGTGTGTATTCAGAAGGAAGGTTGGGCAATCTACCTCTGTAGTGATACAACCTCAGAAACCCAAGGAGGAGTCGCTATGTGTCAGATCTGACTCGATGGCAGTGTTTTTTTTTTTTTTTTTTTTCTTTTTGTTGGTATATATACGTGGTGGTTAAGTTTGTGTGTCAACTTGGTTGGGCCTGGTTGAGTGGCTGGGCAGCTGGTGGTAGTTATTCCCCATGATGAGACTGACAATCAACTCCATGGTGGAATCTACCGCAGCAGCTAATTAGTTCCCTTAGGGATGTGATCTGCTTCCTGTATATAAGGAGAAGCTTTGAGAATGGTTTTGAGCTTATGGCCTGCTTGGACTCTGGATGTAGTCATGTCATTGTTCAGCAGCCTGCCATGCTCTGCCAACCTTGGGACTTTCAGTGGACTTGAATTAATGGCCTGCCTTGTGGTTTGGTAACATTGGGACTGTGCCATTTTACTTGTCAACCTTGGGCTTGTCAGTCTCAGGAGGCAGTAACTGTCTGAGTGAAGAAAACTTCTAGCTTCAGTGGGCCAGGAGCAAGAGGCAAGGTGAAGCCCAAGGTTGAGGGGCTTTAACCCAGCCCCTAGAGCCTGGCACTTGGAACTCAGACTTCTAGCCTCCTAAACTGTAAGACAACAAACTCCTGTTTGTAAAGGCCACCCATTTGTGGTATATTCTTGTCAGAGTGGCACTAGGTAACCAGACCTCTCTCTGTATATATACAGAGAGAGAGAGAGAGATTGAGGAATTGACAGAGTTCGCAGTCTCAGAAAACTGCAAGAGAAAGGCAGTCATAAACTGGGCTGATCAAGTCGAAGGAATGAGCAAAATCAAGATGCAACAGGGATGGGGGAGACAAAGTAGATTAAACTAATTGGGACACTCAGGAGAGAAAAGAAAGTTCATTAGGTTTAGCAAAAGGTGTCAAAGTAAAAGGAGAGGGCACTAAACTCTACTTATCTTTAAGTTGTATCAGAAATATGTGGGTTAAGGGGGTCCATTGATAAAGTAGGGCAAGTATGAGGCAGGGACAGAAAACCTCCACTCTTATACTGTACTATTTCAGTCTGATTCCCAGAGGTCCATAGAAACACAGTACAGACAGGTTAGTCACAATCTAGCTGTTGTCTGAAACTGGGAAATTAAAAATAAATGGATGAGAAGGAGGGAAAGATACAAGACTGATTACTGTCACATAACCATTTTATCATAGACACAAGACAGACCATGTAGGCCTTTGGCAGTGATAGATAAAAGGGAAAAAAATTGATACACAGATACACAGAAATTTCTTATTTCTGGCATTGTACATTCAAAGGCATTGCAATTTTGAGAAAGCAGTACTGTATTTTATGGGAGTCAATTCTGAAGCATTCACATAAAATTAAAGTTTGAAAAAAACTGGTACTCATATTGGGCAGAAGAAATTTAAATAATAATAGAATGCTATACACTTAATTTTAAGTGTTTATCTACTCTCAGAAAAGATAATTGCTTAGATCTCAAAAAAGGAGTTGAGGTAGTGATACAAGTGAGCTTGTATAAAAGTATGTGGTATGGTCCTTTCTCTGTCCTGCACCGAGAAGAACTTATTTCTACAAAACCAAATATCACTACACCTAATTAATTATGGCTGTGATGATGGGCTCAATCATTGCCAGACTGAGAGGACGGTGTAGGATCGGGCAGTGTTTCATTCTGTTGTATATGAGGTCACTATGAGGTACAGCCGACTCAATGATACCTAGCGACAAGAACAATAGGGAAAACTAATGCAAATAGTGTGGAGAAAAATATGCATTGTGAGATCAGTCAGTGCACAATGAGAATTGATTAGTAACCTGGGGAAAGTCAGCATTTTGTAGTTCATCCTCCGTGATATTTTGGGAGGGACTGAGATTGACTGAATGGACAGTGCAGAAATAAGTAAGCTTGCTGATTTGTGGACATCACCCTGTCCATGGCATGAGCCTCCGTTTGGCTCATAAGTAAAAATGTACTCAGCGGACAATGCTCTGCCATAAATTCATATTCAGAACAAAGCTAAGGAAATTGGTTCTATTTGAGAAAAATAGTTTAATTTTCATCTGTAGACAGTACTCAGAAACTAAAACTCTAAGACTTTTAAATGACTTATTTGCTCATGATAAAATGGGAAAGAGGGAAGGGATTTTCAAAAGAAATATTGCCAAGCTGTGTAATGAGTGACCCAAACAGGAAGAGAATAACTAAAAGACATTCATTAGATTTCTTGTGGTGGCAGACAGAAGCAGTCACTTTTCATAAGGAGCTCTGTGCCCATCTGAGATTCAGAACCTTTCCCTATGCTGAAATGTTTGACCCCCTAAGACATCAATCGGCATGGCAGATACACGTGAAGAATGCTCTCTATTGTCTGAATGGAGTGGAGAAGAGCATTTGGAGGGGATGTTACAGCACCTGGCCTCCATCTAACCTCTGGTCTTGAGGAGGTGTGGAAAGAGATGGTGGAGGTAGGTGATGAAGTACGATATGCACCATTTTGGCTCCCTGAGAGTTTCTCCACTTTGAAATGCACTGGGAGACTCTCTGGGCTGGCAGGCAGTAGCAGCCCCAGAAGCAGGTCAGCTGAATACTGTTGTTGTTGTTATGTGCCGTCGAGTCGGCCCCGACTCATAGCGACCCCTCCTTGGGTTTCCGAGGCAGTATCACTACGGAAGTAGGATTGCCCAACCTTCCTTCCGAGGAGTGGCTGGTGGGTTTGAACCGCCAGCCTTCTGGTTAGCAGTCAAGTGCTTTAGCCACTATGCTACCAGAGCTCCTCAGCTGAATACTAGCAGGAAATTATCAAAACCCATTAAATAGTGCTGTTTCTTGGCAGCTACAGCACCCGGACGGAGAGAGCTGGTTTTGGAAAGTCCTTAAGACTCCACTGAGTTCTTGAGGCATACTTGGGAAGGAGGGAAATAGAGTCAAGGTGAGGTCCCCCAGTAATGCTGTGGGGGTTCACCAACATAGCAACACTTGTCAACTAGTAACAAACCATTTTTAATAATGAGCGAGAGCTACAGTACTGGCCTGATTTCAAAGTAGAATCTTGATACTTACAGTATCACTTATAAAATTCATAGATAAGGGACAGATATCTGGATTTTAGACACAAATAGTAACTATTGGTACAACTCTGTGCAAGTCATTTCAGTTCTCTGGACATAATGTTTCTTCTTTTTCAACCAGGCATTTAAAACGCAGAAACTCTAAAATTCACTTCATGTTTACATTGACCCAGTGTTATGGAGTAAATTGTGTCCTCCAAAAAAATATGTTGACGTTCTAATGGTAATTGTGAACATGACCTTGTTTGGAAAAGTCATTAGATACCTTCAAGATGATTTTTGACTCAAAGTGACCCAATTTGGCGATGTAGAATTGTCTCAGGGTTTTCTAGGCTTAATCTTTATGAGAACAGATAACCAGGTCTTTCCTCTCACAGAACCACTAGGTGAGTTTGAACCACTAACTTTTTGGTTAGAATGTTGTTGTTAAGTGCCGTCGAGTCGTTTCCGACTCATAGCGACCCCATGCACAGCAGAACGAAACACTGCCGGATCCCGCACCAGCCCCACAATCCCTGCTATACTCGAGCCCATCATCGCAGCCACTGTATCAATCCATCTCGTTGAAGGCCTCCCCCTCTTTCGTCGACCCTCCACCCTACCAAGCATGACATCCTTCTCCAGGGAATGGTCCCTTCTTACAACATGACCAAAATAGGTGAGACGAAGTCTGGCCATTCTTGCTTCCAAGGAGCATTCTGGCTGCACTTCCTCCAGGACAGATCTGTTAGTTCTTTTAGCAGTCCATGGTACTTTCAGCATTCTCCGCCAGCACCACAACTCAAAAGCATGAACTCTTCTTCGGTCTTCCCTATTCATTGTCCAGCTCTCACATGCATACAAGGTGATTGGAAATATCATGGCTTGTGTCAGGCGCACCTTAGTCCTCAAGGAGATATCCTTGCTCCTCAGCACTTGAAACAGTTCCTTCGCAGTTGACTTTCCCAATGCTACTGTATATATATATAATGTATATATATTGTATATATATATAATGCAATAGTATTGGTTAGAATACTAGTGGTTAATTATTGTGCCATCAGGACTCCCTAGTTTTGAAATATGGTCTATGAAGACACTGCTAGTGAACATGAAGTCATACCAGAGTAAGATAATCTGGCTGTTGTCTTTTCAAAAGATGAGAAGACAAAGAGACAGAGAGAAGAAGGGCAGCCTTGTAATAATGTACCTACAAGCCAAGGAAAACCCCGGGCTCCCAGAGGCTGGAAAAGATAAGAAATGATATTTCTCTAGGGACTTCAGAGAGAGCATGACCCTAGCAAAAACATTGATTTGAACTTTTAGTCTCTAGAACAGTGAGATAATAAATTTCCGTTCTTATAAGTCACCCACACTTTGTTCCAGCAGCCCCAGGAATCTAATACACTCAGATTTTATTCTTTCCCGGTTTAGTATATACACACAAAAATGGTCAGGTAGTGGGACATTAAACCAAGCCCACTGCCATTAAGTCAATTTCCACTCATAGTGACCCCATGGGGTTTCCAAGGCAGAAAATAATTATGGAAGCAGACTGTCTCATCTTCCTCCCACGGAGCTGTTGGTGGATTTGAACCATTGCGGACCTTCTGGTTAGCAGCCAAATGCCTTACCCACTGTGCCACCAGAGCTCCTCGTATTTAGGCCTTTTAATAATATTTTACCTATATCGTATTGGCATATATTCACCTACACAAATATCTTTAAAGATATACTCAAGTTACCCAGACCCTGCTTGCCATTTTTCTGCTAGGATCTCAAGTCACTGTATCATTTTAGATTCCATATGAAGCTCTTGCTAAGAGAGAAGATGGCAGGTATCACACCCCCCTCACCTAGCAGTTCCTACTTGTATTTTGGGGGTGGGATGGATGCATCCACACTTGCCACCATTCTACTATCACTCTGATTCCTGAAAATCTGAATCAGCCAACTGTTATCACCATAATTTGAAGGCATTAGCTAAATTATCATGGATCAGATATCTACAAAACATAAGATGAGGTTTCATTTCACATGAGTGTTTACATCAAACATATCTAGAATAGTTATTTTCACTGGAGCCTTGATACAGCAAGAAATAGCAATTTAATGAGTATGTTGTCTGTCCTTGTAAGGGCTATTTCCTTTCAGCTCCAGAGGTGGGACCAAAGCGCACTGTATCACTCAGTCTTGTCAGAAGAGATGTTCTGTCACTGATTAAAGAGCTGCATGTCCTCTTTAGTCACAAAAACATTTCATGGGGTAACCTTGTTTCTGTCTTAATGGATTCAGGCAATGTAATGAGAGCTTCCAAACTGGAAGCAAAGAAACCCTTTGAGAGACAGAACATGTCACTTCTCACTTACTAATGGCAATCCCTCCCGGGCTGATTGAGCCCTTGTGGGCAGAGCTGGGAGAGTTATTTAAAATGCACCTGCATTCCTTCCTTCTTTCTTCAAAAAAAAAGGAAAAAGAAAAACCAAGAAGCATCAAAAACAGATAACTTTCCACTTTGTTAGAAGCACCTAACAACTCGCAGGTGTCTTAGTTTCATTGGAGCTGACTGATGATGTAAGATAAACACTTCACTGCCATAAATGTGCAGTTCATGTTCTACTTTTTCAAAGTTTGTGTCTATCTCTGATTTCCCCAAACCTCACAACACTTTTGGGAGTTGTTGGGGCCACAATATGTTGTTTGGCTTTTGTTGTTTTAGTTATTGTTACTACAGATTAGACACCTGAGGTTCTGAGCATATTTGTAAGATAGATACATAATAAATGAATGGATGAAGTAGGGCCAGAACTGGTGTTCTCTGACTCTGTATTTACTCCTCTTTTTACTTCTCTCCTCCTTCCTTCTCTTTCTCTCTCTTCTTTCTGTTCCTTTTTCCCTCTCTCCTTCATTTTCTCTCTAGCTCTCTCTGTCACACACACACACACACACACATGTACACACATATATGTTATGTATATATGTATATGTATATGTGTACACACACACATATATATGTCAATGTCTATTTACTACCAGTCATAACCAACTTTGATACATGCAGGACAAATAATTTTATCATTTGGGGATATTCAGGAAAAAGGGGAATGGGTTACTGAGAATGCAATTTTACTCTATGCCTGTTGCCAATTTGAAAAGCAACTAATTTATAAACTATATTGTAAGCACATTTAACTGTTCTAGAATTTTTCTCATGCTTCATGAAAACAGAGATCATAACTGGGAAACCAACTGTAAAATTAAAAGCACTAGATGTTGCCAATAAAGACCATCATTTCAGGAAAATAAATTTGTTTCTTGGAAGCTGTTCTTGAATGTATGCTTGAGGTGCCCACAAGAAAACTAATTCAAGCGAGAAACAAATTGATCTTGCTTCACTGGTTTATATGAACAGAGTAAAATACACACCAACAGGTTATATCACTTAATAACTCCTTGTTTCCTATAATGAATCAATGGCAAGATCACCTTGAATTATTATACTTTGAAACTGTATGTACAAAGTAGCCTAGGACCAAATCTCTTGTTGGCTTCATTATAAATATTGTCAGAGCTAACAGAATCAAAGTAATCACTGTCATTGTAGTACACAGTATTAATCATATTTAGAAATCATATTTTTAAGTGCTTATACACACAGATACACACACATTTTTTAACTCCACACCAATGTTGCATGTGTGTGTGTTTGTGTGTGCAACATTGAGGTGGAGTTAAAATAAAAATGTGCTTGGTATCTGGAAATGTGCTGCTTAACTCTGTGAACATGTTGTACCACACCTTACAATGGAAAAGTGAACACACAGTTGCAAAATCAATCCCCCCCAATCTGGAATTCTTCCAGATTATAGTTTCAAAAGTTACACCCAACTTTTCAACTTTTTAATTGTTGTTATTGTTGTCATTTAGTTGCCAACCTTATGTACAATAGAACTAAACACTCTCTGGTATTGCACTATCCTCACGGTCAATGCTACGTTTTGAGTCTGTTGCTGTGGATATCGTGTCAGTCCATCTCACTGAGAGTTTCATTCTTTTTCATTGGTCCTCTACTTTACCAAAGCTGAAGCTTTGTTCATTCCTGATAATGTGTTCAAAGCAAGTATGTCAAACTCTTTCCATGCTCACTTCTGAAGAATAGTCTCATTGTATGACTTCTTAGACTGATTTATTTATTCTTTTGGCAATCAAAGGTATATTCATATTCCTTGCCAACACCACAGTTGAAATGCATCAGTACTTAACATTCTTTGAAAATATGTTGTTGTTGTTGTTGTTAGGTTTCCTTGAGTCTATTCCAATTCATAGTAGCCTGTGTAGAACAGAATGAAACACTGCTCAGTCCTAGGCCATCCTCAAAGTCATTGCTGTGTTTGAGGCCATTGTTCAAGCTGGGTCAATCCATGTCTTTGAAAATCTTTCTCTTTTCTCCCCTCATCTTCTGCTTTACCAAGATGGGTCCCACTTTAAAACATGTCCAAAGTACATAAGACAAAGTCTCACTATTCTCCCTTCTAAGGAACATTCTGGTTGTACTTCTTCTGAGACAAATGTATTAGTTCTGCTGACAGTCCATAGTATATTCAATACTCTTTGCTAGCACCATGATTCAAATGCACTAAGTCTTCGGTATTCATTGTCCAGCTTTCATATGCATGTGAGGTGATTGAAAATATCCTGGCTTGAATTTGGCACATCTTAGTCCTCTAAGTGATACCAAAGCATTTTAACACTTTGTTCTGATTACCTAGTGCCACTCTGACAAGAGTATACCACAAATGAGATTGCTCGAAGAAACAAGAGTTTATTTTCTTACAGTTTGGAGGCTTTAAGTTCTAGTTCAAAGTGCCAGGATCTAGGGGGTGGGTGAAGGCCACTCAACCTTGAGCGTCAGCTCTGTCTCCTGCTCCTGGCCCACTGAAGCTGGAGGCTTTTCTTCACTCAGCTTCTGGCTGCTGAGGCTGACAAGCCCAAAGTTGACAAGTAAAAAGGCCCAAACCACAAGGCAAGCCATTAATTCAAGTCCATTGAAAGTCCCAAGTTCCGCAGAGCATGGCAGGCTGCTGAACAACGACATGGCAACAGGATTCAAGTGTGCCATAAGCTAGAGATCATTCCCCAAGGCTTCCCCTTATATATAGGAAGGAGGCCACATCCCTAAGGCAGCTACTTAGTGGCTCACAGAAGATTCCACCAGGGAGTTGATTACGCATCTCATCATGGGGAATACTACATCCAGCTGCCCAGCCACTCAACCAGGCCCAGCCAACTTGTCACACAAACTTAACTACCACACACTTTAAAGAGGTCTTTTGCAGCAAACTTGTCCAATGCAATATGTTTGATTTCCTGACCTTTGCTTCCATGGGCATTTATTTTATATCTAAGTAAAATGAAACTTTTTGACAACTTCAGTATTTTCACCATTTATCTTGATCTTGCTTATTGATCTTGCTAGTTGTGAGGATTTTTGTTTTCATTATGTTGAGGTGTACTCCACACTGAAAACTGTAGTCCTTTATCTCCATCAGTGTTTCAAGTCCTTCATGTTTAGCAGGCAAAGTTGTGACTTCTGCATATCACAAGTTGTTGAGTCTTTCTCCAATCTTGATGCCATACTGTTCTTCATATTTCCAGTTTCTCAGATTATTTGTTCAGCACACAAATTGAATAAATGTGGTGGAAGGAGACAACTCTGAGATATATCTTTCCTGATTCTAAACCATGCAGTATTCCCTTACCCTGTTGTAATGATAGTATTTTGGCTATGTACAGGTTCTGTCTAAACACAGTTAAGTATCCTCTTATTCCTGTTTTTCACAATACAGTCTATAATTTGTTATGATCCACACAGTCAAATACCTTTGCATAGCCAATAAAACACAAGTACACATCTTTCTGATATTCTCTACTTTCAGACATGGTCCATAAGACATCATCGTTGATATTCTTCATTTCATGGCTTCTTCTAAATCCTTCTTGAATTTCTGCCAGTGCCCTGTCTGTAAACTTCTGCAGCCATTTTTGAATTATCTTCAGCAAATTTTTAATTGCACATGGTATTAATGACAGCATGTGATAATGTATGCATTATATAGCATCACCTTTCTTTGGAAGAGGCACAAATAGAAATCTGTTCCAGTAGGTTGACTGAGTATCCAAATTTCCTGCCATAGATAATTGACCACTTCCAATATTAAAAGCTTTTGTTGAAATTTTGCAATTGTTACTCCATCAATTCCTGGAGCCATTTTATACCAATTCCTTCAGTGCAACTTGGACTTTGTCCTTCAATGCCATGGGTTCTTGCCCTTATACTACCTCCTGAAATGGTTGAACATCGATCAATTCTATTTGGCACAGTGACTCTGTGTATTCATTCCATTTTCTTTTTCTTTTTCTTCTTCTTCTTTTTTTTTTTTTTTTTTTTTTTTTGTGACTTTGGTTAAAGTCCACAGAGCAAAGTCACCTTCCATACTGTACTTTACACACATCCCACTTCACTGCGCTGACAGACATCCACACAATGTTACAATTCTCTTCCCACTTGTTCCCTGTAGTTTTCCCTATGTACTTCTTTCCTATGAATTCCTACCCTTTGAGCTAACTCTCTGTGCAAATGCTGCCCTTCTCATCTCCTATGGTTGATCATTCTAAGGAGTACACCTACTGGGTGTAAACACTCAGCTTATATTCCTCTCTGTTGTTTGGATAGAAGCCACAGGACTGAGTTCAATTTCAGGCCCAAAGGGTCACCAGGGACCATAGTCTTAGGGGTTTCACTGGTCTCTATCAGACTAGTAAGCCTGGTCTTTTATGAATTTGAGTTTAGTTACACATTTTTCTCCCACTCCATCCAAAATCTCCCATTTTGATTCCTCTCCGAGTGGTTGACATAGGTAGCTGGGCACCATCTAGTTCCTCTGGTCTCAAGGTCACATAAGCTGAGCCCTGCATGGTCAACCAGTCCTTTGGACTAATTGCTTCCATGTGTCTCTGGTTTTCTTCATTTTCCTTTGTTCCAGATGAGGAGATTCTTCCATTTTCTTTCAATGCTTCCTTCATCATTGTGATAGTTGAAGATGTGTCAACTTGGCTGGACTCCAGTTGTGAGTGGTGGTTCCCATGATGGATCACATGACTGAGTTCTGAGCGGCCGGTCTGCCCAAGGGGAGTTTCCCCAGGGGTGTGGCCTACCTGAAATCTCTCTTTCTCTCTCTATAAATATATATATACACTTTGCTGGTTTTTGTGTTTCTCTAGAGAACCCAATCCAACACAATCATTCAATGTTTTGAGCATAGAGTCCTTCAATATTGCAACTCAAGCACTGAGTTTCTCTTAAGTTCTTTCAGCTTGAGAGATGCTATCTCCAAGTCTTTGCAATTGTTTTGGTTACCTGTCATGCTGCTTTAACAGAAATACCACAGATAGGATGGCTTTAACAAACAGGGGTTTATTCACTCACAGTTTGGGGCTTTAAGTCCAAGTTCAAAGTGCCAGGCTCTAGGGGCTGAGTGAAAGCCCGTCAACTTTAGGCTTCATCTCTGCCTCCTGCTCTCAGCCCACTGAAGCTGGAGGTTTTTTCTTCACTCATACAGCTGCTGGCTGCTGAGGCTGACAAACCCAGGGTGGGCACCATCCCAATGTTACCAAACAACAGAGCAGTCCGTTGATTCAAGTCCCAAGATCAGCAGAGCATGGCAGGCTGCTGAACAGAAACTCAGCTACATGCAGGGTTCAAACATGCCAGGGTTCAAGAGACCTTCCTCAGAGCTGCTACTTATATACTGGGAGCAGACTACATCCTTATAGCAGCTACTCAGCTGCTCCAGTAGATTCCATCATGGAACTGATCACCAATCTCACTATAAGGAATAACTACATCCAGCTGCCCAGCCACTCAACCAGGCCCAGTCAAGTTTATAACAACCTTAACTATCACAACAATCTTCAGTTCAACTCTTTGACTCTATCATATCTTCCATTCACTCTTGCTACTGTACTTTCAAGAGCAAATTTTAGTCTCTTCTGACATCTATCTTGGTCTTTTCTTCCTCTCCTGTCTTGTTAGTGACCTTTTGCTTTCTTCACTTATGATACCCTTGATGTCATAGCACCACTCATTTGGTCTTTGTCATTAGTGTTTAATGCATCAAATCTATACTTGAGACAGTCACTAAATTCAGGTGAGATATACTAAAGTCTGTACGTTGGCACTTGTGAACTTGTTTTAATTTTCTTCAACTTGAACTTGTTAATGAGTAATTGGTAGCCTATTCCTTAGTCAGCCCTTGGCCTTATTCTGATAACATCAAGATTCTACACTGTTTCTTTCCACAGATACAGTTCATTTAATTCCTGAGTATTTCATCTGGTTATAACCATGTGTAGAACTGAAAAACAGGTATTTCTTTTTTATGGCATTGTAAATTTGTAAATTTTATTTTTCATTTTCCTAATTTGTAAAAGATAACTTTCAATTTATGTCTATCACTTTATTTGGGTTCACCAAAGAAGAAAATGGAGTAAAGTCTGAAAATTTCTGCCAAGGACTTCTCTGCAATTCTATCCCTACCCTGGACTTTGAGGGTCTATTCTTGAAGCTTATCAGCTAGTTTCCTTTGATGATTGTTACGTGTAAATCTTCATCTCTCTCGAAAAGAGGGCTATTTTCCCAAATTCTCAGTGGAGTGGAGGCAGAGACTTAGGAATCCCTCTTTTACACCTTAATGAAATACATGCATCATAATAAATGGGAATGTGTGCAACACTGGCAAATAAATTCATTTTAAGCATAAACAGTCTACACTCACTCTATGGAAATCACACGGATTTGAAGAGTTTACATTAGGATGTTCTAAGAACAAAAGTTTTAATGAGTAAATCAATAATGAAAATTCAATCTAAGAGGAAAGTTTAAATATCAAGAAGTGACAATGGATAAAGTTTCTAGAAACTAATTTTATAATTCAAAAAGCTAATGGCAGACCTTAAATACTCATTAAAATAAATTTCTAAACCAAAGTTATTTGAAAAAAAAATTAAGATAAAATTTTGCTATTTTGGTTACTCCTAGCTTCTTTTGTTTTAGGAAATACGTATTTTAATTTACATTCTATACAAATTCAAATCAGAATTTGTGAGTTCGGTTTGACATGAAGTCTTTTGAATTATAACTGCATTTTCTGATTTTGTTATATAAACCTCACTAAACACAGTTCTTATTATGTCATAATTTTTAATGATATTAAATATATGAATCTGCTATATGAATACAATTATAGAATCAGAAGGGACTCTAAACTTTATTTGTCAAATGTTTTTTCACTATTGAGTGATATATGGGTCTTCTATCCCTTAGAGACCACTTTAATATTTCCTACTTTACTATTGTTAAAAGCTTATATCATCATTTACCATTAATATTAATATATTAATAAAATGATGGTATGTGATATTTTATTAGCTTGTGCAGTCTCAATACTCAGTGCTGTGGAGTCAGAGCTAACTCATAGCCATCTCTCCTTGGGTTTCTGAGCCAGTATCACTTCAGAAGTAAATTACCTAAACTTCCTTCCTAGGAGTGGCTGATGGGTTTGAATGTCAAATGTCAAACGTCAAAGGTTTGAATGTCAAATGCCTTAGGCACTACACCACCAGACTCTGGTATTTGTTGTTAGGCTGGAGCAAACTCAAACCACCAACATTTCAGTTAGCAGCTTCCTCCGGGTGTCAGGCCCCAATGAGACAGCCTGATAAGACAACCAAGGTGACAAAACCCACCCAGGCTGGAGTCCCACGTGATGACAAATTTCCTCCTGTGAAGCCCCCTCATGCTAATTAAGTGCAAACCCGTGCCAACAGCTAATTGGACTCTGCCATTTCCTTTGTGTCCACAGTTAAGTCCTCTCTGTGTCTATAAGAATCTATCCCCCCTGCCCGGGGGTGCAACTTCTCTGGCCTTGATGCTAGGGCATGAGAACCTCACCCAGGAGTGCTAATAAACTGCTTCTCTGAAACAATTTCATGTCCTGGTGTCTTGGCAGCTCTGCATTACATTTATTTATCTCTGTTAAGCTGTTTGAAACATTGAAAATAACTAATTGGTTCCCAACAAATTTATTTACAAAGGGAATTATTCCAAATGAAAAGAGTTAGAAAAAAACCTAAGCATAAAAATCCTCACACCTGGACCAATAAACAACATCATGATAAGTGGTGAAGTATTGAAGTTGTCAAGGATTTCATTTTACTTTGATTGATTCACAATCAAAGCCCATTGAAGCAGCAGTCAAGAAACCAAATGACATTGCATTGGATATTCTGCTTCAAAAGACTTCTTTAAGGTGTTGCAAAGCAAAGATGTCACTTTGAGGACTAAGGTGTGTCTTAGCCAAGCTATGGTGTTTTCAATTGCATTATATGCATGCAAAAGCTGAGCAATGAATAAGGAAGACTAAAGAAGAATTAGGAACTCTGGTAGCATAGTGCCTAAGGTACTTGACTGCTAACCAGAAGGCTGGCAGTTCAAACCCATCAGCCACTCCTCAGAAGGAAGCTTGGACAATCTACTTTCATAGTGATACTGCCTCGGAAACCCAAGGAGAGGTCACTATGAGTCGGAGCTGACTCAATGGCACACAACAACAACAAAGAAGAACTGATGCCTTTGAATTATAGTGTTTGTGAAGAATATTGAATTACTATGGACCACCAGAAGAAGGAACAAATCTTTCCTGGAAAGCACAGCCAGAATACTCCTTGGACATGAGGATGATAAGAAGGCATCTCATGTACTTTGGACATGTTATTAGGAGGGACAAGTCCCTGCAGAAGAACAACATGGTAGGTGAATTACAGGGTCAGTGAAAGACACGAAGGCACTCAACAAGACAGGCTGACACAGTGGCTTAAATAATGTGCTCAAACATAGCAATGATTGTGAGAATGGCGCTGGACTCAGCAATGCTTAGTTTTGTTGGACACAGGGCTGCTACGAGTGGGAATTGACTCTACGGCATGTAACTACAAAAACTAACCTTCTATAACCAAATCTGTGAAGGTCTTTACTAACACAACCTCATTATTAACAAGTTTATGCAGTGTCTCTTGCTGCTCAAGCTTCTCCCTTTTGATGATGACTCAGGCATAAATATATAATGATTGCTAGCATATGTATAGTTGTTAGCTGCTATCTAGTTGACTCTAACTCATGACGACCATATGTGTTACAGAATAGAACTTGTCTAATGGGTTTCTTTTTATTTTAACTTTTTATTGTGATTTGGGTGCAATTTTGCAAAGCAGATGGTTTTATATCTAACAGTTCATACACCTTTTATTTCATGATACTGATTACAATTCCCACAATATAATTGCTCCCCTCCCACCTACTCTCTGTGATTACCCCTTCCATAAGTCCTTCTTACCTATGCTGTTCTGCCTCCCTCACTTTTTTCCCTGTGCAAATGCTTACCTTCTGATTCTCATGGTTGATTGTTCTGAAGAGTGCTTCTCCACATTGTAGTTATTCATGTCATAGGCTTGTCTATAATTTGCCTGAGAATTAAGCTATGGAAGTGAGTTCAATTCTAGGCCTGAAGGGCCATTGGGGCCATAGTGTCAGAGATTTCATCAGTCCCTCTATGACCCATAATTCTGGTCTTTTTTATACTTTGAGTTTTGTTCACATTTTTTTCTTCCACTATATCCAGGATCTCCAAATTTTATCCCTTTCTAAGTAGTTGGGATTAGTAGTCAGGTACTATCTAGTTGTTTGTTCTCAGGATCATATAGGCTGGGTTTCACAAGGACTATTAGTCCCTTGGATAAATTGTTTTCATATACCTTTGATTTTCTTCATTCTTCTTTGCTGAAGGACAGAACAAATAAATAGTTGCATCTTAGATGGCTACCCACATGCTTTTAAGACTTTAGTTGCTATTCACCAAAATAGCATGTAGAACAATGATTTTTTTGTACTATGTTGTCCAGTTGAGCTTAATGTCCCCTGCGACCATGGTCCCAAGCATGTGTGTGCATATATCTGTTTGTGTCCCAGATCTTACCTCTTTAGGATATATCCCTAGTAATGGGATTTCTGGATCAAGGAGTATTTCTATTTCTAACTTTCTAAGGAAGCGCCATACAGTTTTCCACAATGGTTGTACAAACTTAAAATCCCACTGGCTGTGTATGAGAGTCCCAATCTCTTCACACCCTCACCAGTGTTTGTTGTTTTCTGTCTTGTTGAATTTTGCTCTTTCTTGTGACAGTAAGATGATATCTCATTGTTGTTTTGATTTTCATTTCTCTGGTGCCATAGTGCCTAAAGCATTTGACTGCTAAGCAGAAGCCTGGGAGTTCAAGCCCACTTACTCCTCCTCAGAAGGAAGATTGGGCAATCTACTTCCATAGAGATACTGCCTCAGAAACCAAAGGAGGGGATGCTATGAGTCAGAAATGACTTGATAGCAATGAGTTTGGTTTGGTTTAATGACTGATGATCATGAACATTGCTTCATGTATTTGTTGACTCACTAAAACTCTTTTTTTGATAAATTTCTATTCATGTCCTTGGCACATTTTTTAACATGATTTTTTTTTTTTTTTGTCTTTTTGATGTTGAGATGTTGAAGTTTTCTATAAATTTTAGAGATAAGTCCCTTGGTGCATAGTCATGGCCAATTTTTCTTTCATTTCCCCATCTGTAGGTTCTCTTTTTACTTTTTTGGAGAAGTCTTTTGATGCACATAAGAATTTAATTTTTAGAAGGTCCTAATCATCCAGTTAATCTTCTTCTGTTTGCACATTTTAGGTTACATTTGATAGTCTATTTATGCCATAAGTTAGGTCTCTAAGTTTGCCTTATTTTATATTTGATGAACTTTATAATTTGGAGGTTTATATATAAGTCTTTGACATACCTTGAGTTAATTTTTGTGTATGATGTGAGGTATGGAACTTGTTTCTTTTTTATGCAAATGATTATCAAGTTTTGTCAGCCACGTTTGTTACAGAAGCTATCTCTTCTCCATTGAATGGATTTTGGCCCTCTGTCAAACATCAGCTGTCCAGGGTGGATAGATCCATTTCTGGAGTCTCATTCTGGTCTATATGTCTATTGTTGTATTAATACAAGTCTGTTTGATTACCATGGCTTTATAATACATTTTGAGATAGGAGAGTGTGAGGTCTCCACTTTCTTCTTCTTTAGGAGTGCTTTGCTTATTTGAGCTCTTTTTCCTTTGTCTATAAAATTAGCAATTTTTCCTCAAAGAATGTTGATAGAATTTGTATTGGGATTGCATTGAATATATAGATTGTTTTGGGTAATATTGACATTTTCAAAATATTCCATCTTCCTATCCATGAGCATGGAATATTCCATTTACATAGGTTTCTTATACTAGTGTTTTGTAGTCTTCTTTGTGTAGGTCTTTTGTGTCCCTGGTAATATTTATTCCTAAGTATTTTGTCTTTTGGGTAGCTATTTTAAATTGCATTGATTTCCTTATTTCCTTTTCAGAGATGTCTCTGCTGATGTAGAGGAATCCAACTAACTTTTCTATGTTGATCTTGTATCCTTCCACTTTACTAAATATTGCAATTAGTCCCAGCAGGTTTTTGTTTTGTTTTGTTTTTTTATGAATATCGAGTTTTTTTCTGTATAGGATCATGTCATTTGCAAATAGAGATACTATTACTTCATGGTCAATTTGGATACCTTTTGTCTCACTTTCTTGCTTTATTGCCCTGGTGAGGATTTCTAATACAATGTTCAATGTAAGTGGTGATAGAGAGCATCCTTGCCTGTTCTCATTTGCAAGAAGAATGTTTTGAGTCTCTCTCACTTGAAAATAATGTTGGCTGTTGTTTTTTTATTTATGCCCTTTATTATGTTGGGAAATTTCCCTTCCATTCTTAGTTTGCTGACAGTTTTTATCAGAATAGGTGTTGGATTTTTCCAAATGCCTTTTCTGCATTGATTGGTATGAGCCTATGTTTTTTTTTTTTTTTTTCCTTTGTTTTATTGTTGTGATGGATTACATTGTTTTTCTGATGTTGAACCATCCTTGCATACCTTGTTTGAATCCCACTTGGCCATGAGGTACTATTTTTTTTTTTTTTTTTTTGACATAGTGTTGTAATATATTGGGTAGGATTTTGTTGAAGATTTTTATGTTTATATTCATGAAGGATATTGGTCTGTAGTTTTCCTTTTTAGTGATGTCTTTACCTGGTTTTGGTATTAGAATTATGCTTGCTTCATAGAATGAATTTGGGAGTATTCCATCCTTTTCTATGTTCTGGAATAATTTGAATAAGATAGGTGTTAACTCTTCTTTCAAATTTTGTTAGAATTTTCCAGTTGACTGTAATCTTGATGGAAGCAGATTATCAGGAGCCCATTTATTCTGCAGTATCATTGAGTAAGTTTGGACTCCTAAACTTTAGTTTAAGTGTAGAGTGCAAACCATTTGTCCCATCTAAGGACATTATACAGTGAGAATCATTGCTTCTAGCTTCCATTGAACAGAGAAAGATCTCAAATATACCTATCTCAGTTCATTGTGTGAGTCTAGAAATAGTGATACCAAATAGTTTTAGTTTCAAAATGCAATTCCCCTGTAAAAAGACCAAGAGCAAGTTGGAGAAATTCCTGAATCTAGGAATGACACAATAATAACTCTGGGACATCATATGTTGTTGCTGTTGTTATGTGCCATCGAGTTGGCCCCAACTCATAGTAACCCCTCCTTGGGTTTCTGAGGTGGTATCACTACAGTAGTAGGATTGCCCAACCTTCCTTCAGAGGAGTGGCTGGAAGGTTTGAAGTGCCAGCCTTCTGGTTAGCAGTCAGGTGCCTTAGGTACTATGCTACCAGAGCTCCCAGAGACATAATATAGTGCCCGAGAATAAAGAAGCACTTAAAAAAGAAAAACAAAAAATGTATTAAGGAAATGTGAGCCAATTTGAAAGAGCTCCCAATGTAGACTAATGTTGAAATAATTTGAGCAATAAAATATGGTATTGGATGATAATCCAAAGTATAAAATAATTGCCTTGAGTCCATATTGAAAAAATAAATAAATAAATGGCTGAATAAATAAGTAAATGAATACGAATAGATAAAATGCAATTTTAATATCCTAAAAAAATAGGTTTTATAAATGAACAAAAAGACAAATTTCAATATAAAATGAACAAAAGTATGTCTAATAATTTATAGAAGAATGAATGATCATAAAATAAAAAATACATATAACAAATAGTAACTACAATTTATACTAAAGTAATACTGAGTATTAAAATTCAATATACAGATAGTCTATGACTTACAATGGTGTTCCGTTTTAAGGACCCTGTTTGTGACTGGTTCTGCAATAAGTGGAATACCTCTTTTTTGGAGGGTGGTGGGATTCATTATTCTTATCTTTTATTTTCAGTATCTTTGTAAATCCAGTCTTTCTTTTTCTTTGTGTGCTATCATGAGATTGATAACATGAGCAAATTCCATGCTACAACACTGTGTGTAGTACATATTACTAAAAATAATACTTACAAAAAAAAAAAAAAAGACTATCCTAAATGCAGTTTGTGGTAACTCAAATACATTTTGAGTTGTGGAACTCAAATACATTTTGAGTTGTGGACTACCTGTATTTATTCATGGGTGTATACTACAAAATATATGCATATGTCACCCAAAAGAGATGTGCAAGAATGTTCATAATAGCTATAGACAAAACTTACAATCAATACAAATGTCAAGCAGAAGGAGAATGGATTAAAAAATTATAATATAATTGTACAATGGAATACTCAGCAATGAAAATTAACAGCATACTGATTCATACGACAGCCTGGGAAAGCATATAAACATCATGTTGAGCAAAAGAAGCTAGACTCAAAAGAATACAGATGGTATGTTTCCATTTTTTTTTTTTTTTAATGAAATTCAAAAACAGGTATTAGGAAAATAATTCCTCTTGGAAGGGAGTGACTGCATGAGGCAGTAGAGGGACTTCTGAGGTACAGGTGTTATCCTATTCTTTTTGTAGGAGATAACTTCATAGGCATATTCAATTTATTAAGATTCATCAAGTGGTATACTCATGTTTTGTGTGATATTCTGTAGGTACACCATACTTCAGTAAAATTGATTTTAGAAAAATAGCATCAATATTCAATTTCCACTTATGAAATTATCAATTTGGAGAATTTATTCTCTTACATTTATAAAGTAGGAATTGTCATATAATACAGCAAATTGATACAGCATTTTTAGAGAGCATATAAGCATTAGACATTTTAAAATTTGAAGGTATATGTATTTTAAGAAAATAAATTTGGATGTGTTCATTATTAATTTACACATGTTTATATAAAATTGTTTTTAAACACATATTCAAGTAGACAATAGATCATTATGTAGAGCATTTTCTTCATTATTGATGGTTGCTAAAATAGAAATACTACAAGAGGGTGGCTTTAACTAATGGAAATGTATTTTCTCAGTTTAGGAGGTTAGAATACTGAATTCAGAGCACTGGCTATAGGGGAAGACTCTCTCTCTTTTGGGTCTGGGAGAAGATCCTTATCTCTTCCATTTGTTTGGTTGACCATCTCCACGTGGCTTCGGTTCAGTCTTCCCTGAACTGTGCTGTTCTCCTTTGCTTCTTTAATTCCTTTTATATCTCAAAAGATATTGACACAAGATACAGCTACACTAATCTTGTCTCCTTAATATAAGAAAAACAAACAATTCCCAAATCCAATTATAATCCAAGCATGGAAGATAGGATTTACAATACATATTTTTTGGGGACACAATTTAGTCCATAAAAACCACATACAGACTAGCTCTATGGAACAAAAAAAGGTCATGAGAGTTATTTAAAGCAAAATATTGAAGATAGAAGGAATACACAGCATCATTCTACTGAAAATAATTAGTCAATGTCCAAATGTTTCAGAAGGTATCATACGATCAAGAATCAATGATAATGAAGTAAGAAGTCCAAGAGGTACTGAAGGAAGTAGTAAAAATCAAGGTTTCAGGAACTGAGGGAATACCCACTGAGATGTTTCAACAAAAGAGTACAATGCTGGAAGTGCTCACTTGCTTATGACAAGAAATTTGGAAGACAGCTACCTGGCCAACTGACTGGAAGACATTCATTTTTGTGCACATTCCAAAGAAAGGTTTTTGCAAAAGAATGCAGAAATTATCAAAAACCATGATGATTATCATATACAAGTAAACTTTTAATGAAGATAGTTCAGAAATGGTTTCAGCAGTAAACTGACAGGCAACTGTCAGAAATTCAAGATGGATTCGACAGGATTCCAAGATGGTGGAATAGGCAGAAAGACTGCACATCCCTCTTCAACAAAGAAAAGGGGAACCAATTAACACAGACACAGAAGGTAATCCTGGACCCCTGAGCCCTGAAGGGAAGGATATACAAGTGGACTAAAATTCAACTAGCAGAAGAATTTGCAGGAAAATACCAAAAAAGGATACATAAGGAGCTGTGATATGGCAGTGATCCTCGGTGATCCTCATGGCACAGACAACTTGGAAATTCCCGAGTTGTGGTAGGACCTAAGAATTAACCTAAACATCAGCCCTGCTAGCCAGGGACTGCACAGAGGACTGCTCTGGTGGCTGTGGAATAAAAGGGGAAGCAGAGGTATAGAGGAAGACAGGCTGAGCTGTGGACTTTTGCTTGTCCTGAGGGTGCCGCCATTTTGAACGTTTAAAGTGACAGTGCTTTCTGAGATTCCAGGGGCTTATGAAGAGGTTCTGCTTGCCAGTAACCCCAAGGACACTCTGGACCTGCATGACTGAAAAGGTGCAACATTCCTCTTGTTAGTCTTATACCCACACTTGCTTGGTGAACAGAGGTGGGACCACCCCCCACTCCCACCCACTTTCTGGGCCCACAGGAACTCCATCCCAGTCTGTGTGCTCAGATGGAGCCTGGGTGCCCTGCCCTGTCTTCCACCAATTTTATTTTTATTTTTTCTTTTTCTCTTTCTTTTTTCTGGTGTTTAGTTTGCTTGTATTTGTCTGTTTTAAAACTATTATAATTATTAAAGGAGCTCTGATAGCATAGTGCCTAAGGCATTTGACTGCTAACCAGAAGGCTGGCAGTTCAAAGCCACCAGCCACTCCTCAGAAGGAAGGTTGGGCAATCAACTTTTGTAGTGATACTACCTTGGAAACCCAAGGAGGGGTTGTTATGAGTCAGGTCCAACTTGATGGCACATAGCAACAACAATAACAATTATTATTAATAATTTTGTCCTTTTTACTATTCTTCCCCTACCAGGTCTTAGTTTACACCTTTTTTTTTTTCTTTTCCCTGTTCCTGGTTAAAAAAATAAATAAATAAAATAAAATTTAAATTCTTTTTTTAATTTTTTTTCTCCATTTTCTCTTGTGGTTAACCCCGTTCCTTGTCTTATTTATTTTTGTTTTTTTGCATTTTTCTCAGTTTTTTGTTCATTATTCTCCTTATTTACCTTTTTTCTCTTAGTGTCTAATTCCCAGATATTGCAGGTTTTCTTGTTTTTTTCTTCTACTCTCCCTTTTTTCTTTTTTTGGTTACTGTTCCTGTGTGATTACATGGTGTATTTTTTGTCCATGTGCTTTTAGTTTTTTGATGGTTATTCAATTGTAATTTTTGTCTAACTGAGTGGGAGATAGCGACAGTCCCCATAAAATACAACTATATCCACACATCCTACAACTTCACTTACTGAGCAAGAGCCACAACCTCTTTCTCCAACAACAGGCCAATGATAAAAAAAAAACACCAAAAAGAGCCTGTATCACCCTTGGCTGTTCTTCACAAACAGTTATCAGAGATCTTAATACAACACCACAATGTCTTGGAGACAACAGATAATCAGAATCCAAAGAAGCAAGATAAAGTGGTAGAAACAAGGGAACAGGATACAGACCAAGAACACATCCCTGAGAAAGAATCAGCATTGGAACTCTCTGATAAGGAATTCAAAAGAATTATATTTAAGTATCTTCAAAGGATTGAGAGACAGACCAAAGAAAACACATAAAAAACCTTAGAAGAATTTTGGGAGAAAAGACAAGAACAAATGACAAAATAAATGAAAAATTAGATATGATTCTAAATCTACAGACAGAAATGCAGAAGATTAATACTAGATTGTCAGAAATAACACAATGGAAGGGCAAAGGGGCAGAACTGATACAATGGATGACAGAATTAATGAGATTGAAGACAAAATCCTGAACACTTCCTTGGAAAGGGAAAAATTAGAAAAATAAATAAATAAATAAAAATGAAAAAAGCCTAAGGTTCATGTGGGATACCATCAAAAGGAATAATCTACATGTCATTGGAATTCCAGAACAG
>NW_006922137.1:888318-892251 GCF_000298275.1 Orycteropus afer afer
AAGAATTATATACCTGGCAAAATTGTCCCTCAAATATGATGGTGAAATTAGGAGATTTCCAGAGAAGCAGAAACTAAGGGAGTTTGTTAAAACCAGACCAACCTTAAAAAAGATACTAAAAGGAGTCCTTTGAACAGAGAACCAAAAATAACAAATAACAACAGACCATTAATACACAAGATGACATAACCCAGAAACCACAGTTATGGACATATCCAAAGTAAAATGAGCTTACAAGATTGTAAACAGGGAACCAGAAACATCAGTTGGCAAGTGAGGACGACTACTAACAAAAAAGAGGGAAAAGACTGTATAGTTACAGAACTTCTACATGGTGAGGAAGTTAAGAGAGTTGCAAGATAGAATGGACTGTCCTAAACTCGGGGAGAAAATTATAAATCATAGGGTAACCTTAAAGAAAAATGATAAACCTTCATATCACAATAAAAAAAAGGACAAACACAAATACTCAAACAACAGCTACAAAGGAAATGATAACAGGATTCATAAACATAATGAGGTCAGCAAAGAAAATAATAAGGAACAAAGAAACCAGGGACACCATAGAAAACTCATGCCAAAATGACAACAGCCAATTCATACTTGTCAATAATTACCCTAAATGTTAATGGATTAAATTCACCACTCAAGAGATGGAGAGTTGCAGATTGGATAAGAAAACAAAACCCATCAACATGTTGCCTAAGAGAGACACACATAAGAGATAAAGACAAAAATAGACTAAAAATCAAAGACTGGAAAAAGACATATCAAGCAAATGGCAACAGTAAGAGAGCAGGAGTGGCAATATTAATTTCTGATCAAATTGACTTTAAGACAAAAACCACCATATGAGACAAGGAAGGACATTACACAATGATTAACATATCAATTAAACATGAAGATATAACCATAATAAATATCTATGGACCCAATGAAAGGACCCCAAAATACATAATTCAGACATTAAAAGAATTGAAAAGCCAAATAGATGACTCCACAGTCATAGTGGGAGACTTTAATACAACACTTACTTTGAAAGACAGAACAACTGGAAAGAAACTCAATAAAGATGCAGAAGAGTTAAACAATGCACTCCACCAACTTGGCTTTATAGACATCTACAGAGCACTTCACCCAACAGCAGCACAATATACATTCTTCTCCACTGCACTTGGAACATTTTCCATGGCAGACAATTGGTTAGGCCATAAAGACAGCCTTAATAAATTCAAAAACATTGAAATACTGCAAAGTATCTTCTCAGATCATAATGCTATCAAATTAGAAATCAACAATAGGAAGATCAACAGAAAAAGAGTAAATATATGGAAACTGAACAATTCCTTCCTTGAGAAAGACTGGGTAAGAGAAGAAATCAAAATTGAAATACAAAAATTCCTTGAATCAAATGAGAATGAAAACACAACATACCAAAATCTTTGGGACACAGCAAAAGCAGTGATCAGAGGCCAATTTATAGCAATACATGCACACATCAAAAAAGAAGAAAGAGCCAAAATCAACACTTTAAACCAACATCTCCAACAATTAGAAAAAGAACAGCAAGAAAAGCCTACAGTCACCAGAAGAAAGGAAATAATCAAGATTCGAGCAGAAATCAATGAAACAGAAAATAGAAGGGCAATAGAAAAAAATCAACAAGACCAGAAGTTGGTTTTTTGAAAAGATCCATAAAATTGACAAACCACTGGCAAATTTAACAAAGGAAAAGAGGGAGAGAATACAAATAACACGAGTAAGAAAGAAAATGGGAAACATCACAACAGAACCAACTGAATAAAAAAGATGGTATCAGGATACTATGAAGAACTGTACTCCAACATATTTGAAATCTGGAAGAAATGGACAGATTTCTAGAAACACATGACTTACCTAAACTAACACAGACTGATGTGGAAAAATTGAACAGGTCCATCACAAAAGAAGAAATTGAACAGGTCATCAAAACATTAGCAACTAAAAAAGTCCTGGCCCAGACAGTTTCACTGGAGAATTCTACCACATTCAGACAAGAACTGATACCAATCCTAGTCAAACTATTCCAAAACATAGAAAAGGATGGAATCCTTCTTAACTCATTTTATAAAGCAAGCATAACCTTGATACCAAAACCAGAATAAGACATCATTCAAAAGGAAAACTACAGACCAATATCCCTCATGAATATAGATGCAAAAGTCTTTAACAAAATCCTAGCCAATAGACTACAACAACATATCAAGAAAATCATTCATTATGACCAAGTAGGGTTCATATCAGGTATGCAAGGATGGTTCGACATTAGAAAAATAATGCCATCTACCACATAAATAAAACAAAGGAGAAGAACCACATGATTCTATCAATTGATGCAGAAAAAGCATTTTATAAAATCCAACACCCATTCCTGATCAAAATTCTCAGCAAAATAGGAATAGAAGGGGCATTCCTCAACATCATAAAGGGCATTTATGCAAAACCAACAGCCAACATTATTCTCAATGGAGAGAAACTGAAACCATTTCTCTTGAGAACAAGAACCAGACAAGGATGCCTGCTATCACTACTTCTCTTCAACATTGTACTGGAAATCCTAGCCAGGGCCATAAGGCAAGAAAGGGAAATCAGAGGCATCCAAATTGGTAAGGGAGAAGTCAAACTATCCCTATTTGCTGATGATATGATCCTATACCTAGAAAACCCAAGAGATTCGGTCAAAAATCTACTGGAACTAATTGAGAGATTTAGCATCGTGGCAGGATGTAAGATCAACATCCAAAAATCAGTTGGGTTCATCTACACCAGCAAAGAGATTGTTGAAGAAGGAATAAGGAAATCAATACTGTTTACAATAACTACCAAAAAAATAAAATATGTGTGAATAAATCTTACCAGGGACACAAAAGACCTGTACAAAGAAAACTATAAAAAAGTACTTCAAGAAACCATAAGAGATCTACATAAATGGAAGAACATCCCATGCTCATGGATAGGAAGTTTGAACGTTATGCAAATGCCAATTCTACCCAAAGCAATGTATACATTCAATGCAATCCCAATCCATATCCCATCAACATTCTATGGGGACATGGAAAAATCAATCACTAACTTTATATGGAAAGGAAAGAGACCTCAGATAAGCAAAGGACTATTGAAGAAGAAGAACAAAGTAGGAGGTCTTACACTGCCAGACTCAAAACCTACTATACAGCCACAGTAGTCAAAACTGCCTAGTATTGGTTTAATGAAAGATACATAGACCAATGTAATAGAATTGAGAACCCAGAAATACATCCATCAACCTATGGTCAGATGATCTTTGACAAAGGGCCAAAATTCATTAAATGGGGAAGACAATGTTTGTTTAATAAATGGTGCTGGCAAAACTGGAGATCCATTTGCAGAAAAATGAAACAAGATTTGTATCTCACACCATACACAAAAACGAACTCCAGATGAATCAAAGCCTTAAATGTGAAACCCAAAACTATAGAGTTCCTCAAGGAAAAACTAGGGGCAAATTTAGGGGCCCTGATAAAATGGCATAAATAGACTAACAAGCATAATTCAAACTGTACCAACAGCAGAAGAGAAACCAGATGATTGGGATCTTCTTAAAATTAATTTGTTATGTGCTTCCAAAGACTTCTCCAAAAGAGTCAAAAGAGAACCTACAGATTGGGAAAAAATATTTGGTAATGATATATCTGACAAGGGACTTACCTGTAGAATTTATAGAAAACTCCAATACCTCAATAACAAAAAGACAAACAGTCCAATTAAAAATGTGCAGAAGACATTAATAGACACTTCACCAAGGAGGATATTCAAGCGACCAACAAACATCTGAAGAAATGCTCATGATCATTAGCTATTAGAGAGATGCAAATCAAAACAACAATGAGATACCACCTTGCTCCAGCACTAGTA
>NW_006922137.1:893106-924044 GCF_000298275.1 Orycteropus afer afer
ACTTGGAGGACATTATGCTGAGTGAAATAAGTCAATCACAAAAGGACAAATATTGCATTAGTCCATTATTGTAAAAGTCAAGGAAACATTTATCTATGGAAAGACATTTTCTTTGTTGGTTACCAGGCATGGGAGGGGAGGGGAGGAAACACTGTTAGATAGACAGAGGTAAGTATTGATTTGCGTGAAGAGAAGAGCAATGTACCAAATGTGAGTGATCAATATATTGGCATTGAGGAAGAGAAAGACATAGAGAGGTACATGGGAAGTACAGACTACAAAGATGAACCCTTTTGCACATACAGTACGACATTGTCAGTGAAGGCAAACATGGGTATACGGATGGATAGATGGGTGGACAGGCTGAACTATTAAGTATGTCTATGAAATGGGGAGTGTACCCTAGAACATGTATAGGGTTGGCAGACAATAGTCCTATAACTTTATGTGTATGATCTGAATTCCCAGGTGTATAGTGGAGCTGACAAGGGGCAAGGTTGTAGTCGCTGCTTGGTCACTGCCAGCTACCCAGAGGGACTGAGTAGTTGAACCTGTGGGCTCAAGACCATAGTCCCAGAGGACATCAAACTCAATTGGCATAATATACTACACAAAACATTGTTCTACCTCCTACTGTGGCGAGTAGCGACTGGGATCTTAAAAGCTTGTGAGCTGCCATCTAGATGCAATGATGGGTCTCTCCTCATCCAGACCAAAGAAGAATGAAGAAAACCAAAAATTCATGGAAACAATTAGTTCTAGCGACTGGTACACCATCCGATCTGCGGCCTATACAACTGTGAAACCAGAAGAACTAGATGGTGCCTGGCTACTACTGCCAACCACTTGGAAGAGGATCTATGTAGGAGATCCTGAATAGAAAGGGAGAACAATGTGGAACATAACTCAAAATCATTTGGGTAAAAAAAAAAAAAAAAAGAGAGAGACCAGGTTTGCTCGTCCAATAGAGCCTGGTGGAACCACTGAAACTACGGCTCTAGCTGCCCTTCAGGTCTGGAATTGAACCCATGCCTGTGGCTTCCAACCAAACAATAGACAGGCATATGAGTTGAACATTTACCGGAGGTAGATAGACTCCTTGGAGAGAACAAGCATGGGAGAAAGAAGGGCTGCTTATGCACAGGAAGACAGCTCAGGGGGCAGGAGTGCACGGAGGGATGGACATAAGGAAGAGGTAAATACTGGGGGAAGTAGGAGGGGAGATTTTGCATTGTGGTAAATTGTGGTCAATATCATGAGACAAAGTGTATGTGAACTGCTATATGGAAAGTGAATTTTCTCTGTAAATTTTCACCCAAATCACAAAAAAAAAAGAAAATAGAAATTCAAGCTGGATTCACAACAGGACATGGAATGAAGGATATTATTGTTTACATCAGATAGATATTGACTGGAAGCAAAGAGTGACAGAAAGATGATGACCTGTGTTTTATTGACCATGCAAAGACATTCAAATCTATCTATCATTAAAAAATTATGGATATGATTGTGAAGAATGGGAATCCTAGAACCCTTAATTGTGTTCATGAGGAAACTGTACATAGATAAAGAGGCAATGGTTCAAACAGAACACAGAAATACTGTGTGCTTTAAAATCAAGAAATGTATAGATCAAAATTGTGTCCTTTCACTATACTTATTCAATATATATACTGAGCAAATAATCCAAGAAGCTGGACTATATGAAGAGGAATGAGACATCAGGATTGGAGGAAGAGTCCAACAACATTTGATATGTAGGTGACAAAACCTTACTTGCTAAGACTTGAAGCACTTACTGATGAAGATCAAAGACCACAGCCTTTAGTATGTACTTCATCTCAACATAAAGAAAACAAAAATCCTTACAACTGGACAAATAATCAACATCATGATAAATGGAGAAAACTTGAATTTGTGAAGGATTTCATGTTATTTGGATCCACAATCAACATTGGTGGAGGCAGGAGTCAAGAAATCAAAAGAGGTATTGCTTTTGGCAATTTTGCTACAAAGGACCTCTTTAAAGTGTTAAAGAGCAAAGATATCACTTTGAAGACTAAGGTGCACCTGACCCAAGCCATGGCATTTTCAATAGCCCCATATGCATGTGAAAACTGGACAATGAATAGGGAAAACTGTAGAAGAATTTATGGATTTGGATTATGATATTGGCCAGCAGAATATTGAAAATGCCATGGACTACCAGAAAATAAGCACATCTGTCTTGAATAAAGAACAGTCAAATGGTCCTGAGAGGTGAGAATGGCCAGGCTTCGTCTCTCGTATTTTGATCATGTTATCAGAAGGGTTGTTGTTGTTATGTGACATCGGGTTAGACCCGACTCATAGCGACCTCTCCTTGGTTTCCCGAAGCAGTATCACTACGGAAGTAGATTGCCCCAATCCCTAAAGAAGGATATCCTGAATTGGTAAATGCAAGGCTCAGCAGAAAAGGGTAAGACCTTCAACAAGATGGATTGACACAGTGGCTGCAACAAAGGGATCAAGCATAGCAATAATTGTAAGGATGACACAGGACCAGGCAGTGTTTTGTTCTGTGACTAGTGACTTAGGGTCAATAGTCACAATCACCTTGATGGCATCTAACAACAATAATAGGCTAGTATCTATGAATTGCCATTTGTAAATATCCCAAAGTGATTCTGATGCTGGAAGTCTATTAATAATAGTTAGATAGACATTGGCCAAGGCTGGGGCAAACTTTTTTGTGATGAATATTATTACAACTATAATAAACTGGGCTCTAAATGTATAAAATTAGGAAATATAAGCTCAAAATTTATTGAAAAACTTTAATATATCTAAGACTCATTGACTCATTATATGATTAAAAAAAAGCACCTCATTGCCGTCGAGCCAGATCCAACTCACAGTGACCCCTCCTTGAGTTTCTGAGGTGGTATCACTATGGAAGTAGATTGCCCAACCTTCCTTCTGAGGAGTGGCTGGTGGTTTTGAAATGTCAGCCTTCTAGCTATCAGTCAAATGTCTTAGGCACTATGCCACCCTGTATAATTACCTAAGTTGAGAATTTAACTTGATCAAAAACCAAGTAGTGTTTAGATTGGAAATAATGAGTTGCTGTTATAAGAGGGAAATAAAAGTACCTATGGGTAGCTTTACAAGTGTTCAACTATGTCAGGGATTTCATAAAATGAATTAAAATGTAATGTAGGAGAGCTCTTCTTAGGAACCAGCTGAAGAATGTCAAAGAGGCCATGGGAAACTGTACACTCTCCATTATAAGCAAAACCTGGGGTAGCTTGGCTGTGGCCTTATTTTACTTTTAATTACTCTAAGGCTAAGTATTATCAAGTGTTGAGTATATAGAGAGATCTGGAATCTCAAACCTATCCTCTGCAATAGCATTTCTCAGGAATCCTCTAAAGAGAAAGTGACATTGCCAGGATAATTTTGAAGAACATTTTATTTGGCTACAATTCTGCTGTCATTTTCTATATGTTGGGCATTTCTTTCCCTTTTTGATTAATAGAGACATTCTCATAAATAAAAGATCTTGGTCTCTTGAAACTATCTGTCTTGCTCTCTTATTTCCCTTGTGAAGTCATAATCCCCCATTTGTGACATCACAGCCTTTCCACTGCAATCAACAGTGATGTTTCAAGCTGGGGATTAAATGCTTCAGAAGAGGAAGACTTTACAAGAGCAGAGGGACTCTCAAAGAATAAAGATCCAATTAGCATGTAAATACCCTTTTTAATTAAAAAAAAGAATAAAAGAAAAAAAAAATCAAGGGATGAGTAGATTGTCACAGTGATTGAACTGGTTTTCACTGAAATAACGAATCAGGCTTTTCTCTTCACTCTCATATCCTGACTTCTTGGCCCTTACCGTTACCATATCCATTACTGAATGAATATTCAATGTTAACACCAAAGGTGAAGAAAGGCTTGTGAACTGTAAATATTGGTGTTGCTGCTCTGGGCACAGTTCTTAGGTCTTTAATTTGACCAGCACTGAAGCAAAGTTAGAGAACTCCCACAATAAGCTACATGACTCAAATCTAAATGACTTGGTCTTGGTCTCCTTCTTCAAGATCACTTGGCACCAATCTGCCTCTCCATCACTAGTTTCAACTATATTTTATGAATTATCCTCTCCAGTTCCTTAAAATCTTTAAGCTCTTTTTCACTTTAGAACATCATTATAAGCTATTCCTTCTGTCAGCAACACCATTCCTCTCTTCTCTTAGAAATCATTGCCCTAGTTATCATTCACGTTCTGTAAGATACTTCCCTCTAGAGGCTAGCACTGATCCCTTGTTAATGTCCATCTACAACATATTCTTAATATTTGCTTTTATAGCACCTTATTACTTTCCTAGGGAGCTCTGTGGCATAGTGCCTAAGACATTTGACTGCTAATCAGAAGGCTGGCATTTCAAACCCACCAGCCACTCCTCAGAAGGAAGATTGGGCAATCTACTTCCCTAGTGAGAGTCCCTGGGTGGTGCAAACAATGAAATTGCTCAGCTGTTAAGCAAAAAGTTGGAATTTGAGCCCATGCAGAGGCACATTGGAAGAAAGACGTGGCAATCTACTTCTGAAAAATCACCCTGGGAAAACCATATGGAGCAAATTTTACACAGCCATATATGGGGTCAGCATAAGTTAGAATCAACGTCAAGCAATTTAATAACTTAATAGAATTAAGCACTTAATAGAATTTTAGTTATATTATT
This sequence comes from Orycteropus afer afer, assembly GCF_000298275.1. NCBI lineage: Eukaryota > Metazoa > Chordata > Mammalia > Tubulidentata > Orycteropodidae > Orycteropus > Orycteropus afer. The sequence goes on from NW_006922137.1 coordinate 897,833, forward strand.
TCTATGGTTGATGTTTTTTGTTTAATATCTGCCTCGTCCTTCAGTAAGTTATATGTTCTGTGACTTAAGTACCACTTCTGTTCTAATCAGCACTATATTTCAGCAAGTGGGACAATGATTGGCAGATACTTATATAAATGCATTAAATTAATAAGAAAACAATATATGGCCATCATTTGGGAATTCTATGGAAGAATCCCAGCTTTGAATAGAAGATAAGATTAAAAGCCTTCAAATTTCCATCAAACTTTAAATCTTTATAATTCCTAATATAATTCTCAAGAGTGCTCTTATCAGATAATCGCTGATGTCTGGAGCTCCAAGATCACCTTGTAGGGTTGAAGATGAGTTTGAAAAAGAACTCAATCAAGGCAAGGGAATTCATTCAAATGATTCATCATTTACGAGTATTTATTGGGAACTTATATGTATAAGTAAATTTACCATGGAATTTATCATCTAGTTGAGTTTAGATGAAAGGGGATTCTAATTATAATTAAGCTATAACCATACGCATATAATAGAACTGTCTTAGACTAATTGGGACATATGGCCACTTTATGTATCAGAAAGGGCTGTAGATATTTGAGAACTCACAGTTAATAAGGCAGCATTTCTTATCCTTTATATTCATAGAGTATATTGAAAAATTAGTATATATATAAGCATATATCTATGAACAGATGTAATTTTTCTTAACAGAATTATGGATAAAGTGCCATAGATGTTCAGAGTAAATATCTATAAAGAGATCAATTACTATTTCCAAAGAATGCAAAAACATTAACTATGTACTACTAGATCATTTATTCAAATAACTCCACTATAATCTGTTATAAAGATGTCATTTTATCTTATATTAATGCCCAAAATTTACTGATTTTACAGCTACGTGATCTACTTAGAATGGAAAGTCAGAGAAGAAAGCTCTAGGACTGCATGGTTTCATGAATATAAAATCTTGCTGGTCAAACAAGGTACTCAATGGGGGAAAAAAAAAAAAAAAAAAACCTCTTTCTTTCTTCTCCTATTTCAGAAATCAAAATTTTTAGTTCCTCTGAAAGTGCTCATCAAGTTGTATTGAAGAATTAATTGTTTAACTGCTACCAGGCATAAAAAATTTGCTTTGTAATATGGATACAGAACAAAAGAATTAAGAATTACTTAGATATTTTCACCTTGTTTTTTGTAACACCCCAAAAAGACTCAGTGCCATCAAGTCAATTCCGACTCATAGCAATCCCCTTTGGGTGTCTGAGGTGGTAAATCTTTATGGACATATATTGCCCAATCTTCCTTCCACAGAGTGTTTGGTTTGTTTGAACCACCAACCTTCTGGTTAGCAGTCAAATGCCTTAGGCACTGTGCCACCAGAGCTTCCTTTTGTCGCACCTAACATCATGGAATTCACAATTCTGAGGATGGAGCTGATGCCATAGAATCATCGGTCCATCACTACAAGCACCTATTGTACCTTGAGACATGAATTTGGCTCCAATTGTGTCTGAAACTTGCCTACTGACATCCATTCAAAGATACTGTTTTGTCAGAATAGTACACTTACAAGAAAATTAATACATCAAGTTGGACTCCAGAAGAGTTCAATCAAGGTAGAGCAAAAAAAAGAAATGCTTTTTATGTCGTATACTCAGAAACAGAGCTGAAATTAAACTCTGATGTCCTGAGACCACTTGAGAATACTTTGTATTTATCTTACTGGTGGCCATCCCCACCAAGATAAGATACATGTCTTGTAGCTGCTAATTTAGTGTCTAAAACTTTGTGCAGCTCTAGGTAAGGAAAGATATTTCTAATATCATGGTTTCCTTAGATGAAAATGGTAGTCTGTATTTCTTGGGTGGTTCGAACAGTTAATGTGCTTGGCTGCTAACTGAAAGATTGGAGGGTCAGATCCATCAGAGGTTCTTCAGAAGATAGGTCTAGTGATCTTCATCCTGAAAATCAACCATCAAAATCCCTATCGAACAAAATTCTACTTTAACACACATGCAGTTTCCATGCGTTGGGATCAACTCAAAGGCAACTCATTGTCCTTCGATGTTTTGGCATGTAGAAGTCTTGCATGGAGAAAATTATTGGGATCAGGTCATCTTCAAAAGATCTAGGAATGTTACTTAACTTCATTTGTTGTTAACTATGAACCAAAATTCCAAGAAATCAGAATCCTAACGCAAAACAGTGAAAGCTTACTTGTTCTAGAAATAATATCATATTGAATTTTCAGTTTACATCTGAGAAATACAGATAAATTTGAGCATCCAGGGAATTAAGGAATGAAATTTTCTTCAAAGAAGGACGAAGAATTAGTTAACTTAATTCTTTTGTTATTGTTGTTGTTGTTGTTATGTACCATTGAGTTGGACCCAACTCATAGTGACCCCTCCTTGGGTTTCCGAGGCAGTATCACCATGGAAGTAGATTGCCCCATCTTCCTTCCAAGGAGTGGCTGGTGGGTTTGAACCACCAGACTTCTGGTTAGCAGTCAAGTGCCTTAGGCACTATACTAATAATTTCTTTCCTTTCCAAAATGTTTCTTTTAGGAATAGTGTGTGTGGATATGGTCAGTACTCCTTCAAAAGGCAAATTATTCATCATTCCAATATATCATCATTATTATCATCAACATCATCAAATAATATAGTATTTCTCAAGATTAATATTGAGCTTACTGTGTGCCAAGAACAGCTCTATGTTATTTATATAAAATTTAATTTTAACATAAGTCCTATGAAGTTCATAATATTATCATCCCTGTTTTGTATACAAGGACACTGTAGATCAAGACAAAGTTCTCATTGCTGAGGACATAAAGAAGTAAGTATGAATCAGGTACTTTTCTTATGTTCTTGTATTATTCATAGACTTAGTTGATAGATAACTTAAGTGTCCAATAAGTGATGGAGCTATTAAGTGCTATGGAGTTTAAAAGAAGAGGATATCTGTATCTACAAGTATCTTTGGAGAAGGCTGCAGTGATGAAAATGTGCTTAGTTTGCTCATATAGCTGGGTAGATGTTACTGATATATATGAGAGAATTCTAACTAAAAAAAAAAAAAAAAAAAGTTACTGAGTCCTGACTTACTGCAATCCCATGTGTTTCAGAGAAGAACTGTTCCATAGGGTTTCTAGGCTGTAATCTTTATGAACTTAGATTATAAGGCCTTTCTTCTGTGGTGTCACTCAATGGGTTCAAATCACCAAACTTTACATTAGCAACTGAGTGTGAACCATTTGCCCCAGCCAGGAACCAAAGGAAATCTAAGAAAAGATGGCCAACTGTGAAGAAATATATTGGAAGGACTAAGGTATTGGCAGTTGAGGTAGGATGTGAGTGGACTAGATTTATAAGAATTAAAGATTTATGTGAAACAAATTTATGAGAATAATATGTGAAGCACACATGTCAGTAATTAGGACAGCTGGGTGCTCATCAAGAACATTCCACCAACCAACTGTGTGACCCAGTAACTTCCTCATCTGTAAAATAAAATAAATTAATTAACCACTGTTCTGGTTACCTAGTGCCGCTCTGACAAGAATATACCACAAATGGGATGGCCTTAACAAACAGTTTATTCTTACAATTTGGAGGCTTTAAGTCCAAGTTCAAAGTGTCAGGCTCTAGGGGCTGGGTGAAAGCCCCTCAACCTTGGGGTCCAGCTCTACCTCCTGCTCCCAGCCCACTGGAGCTAGAGGCATTTCTTCACTCAGACAGCTGCAGGCTGCTGAGGCTGAGAAACTCCAAGGTTGACAAGTAAAAAGGCACAGTTACCAAACCACACAGCAGGCCATTAACTTAAATCCATTGTAAGTCCCAAGGTCCGCAGAGCATAGCAGGCTGCTGAGCAATGACATGGCTACATGCAGGGTCCATGCATGCCATAAGCTAGAGACCATTCTCAAAGCTTCTCCTGATACACAAGAAGCAGAGCACATACCCAAAGACAGGTACTCAGCTGCTCCCAGTGGATTCCACCATGGAGTTGATTACCAGTCTCATCATGGGGAATACTACATCCGGCTGCCCAGCCACTCAACCAGGCCCAGCCAAGTTGACATACAAGCATAATCATCACAACCACTAAATTTTCTTCAAGTTTTAAGTAATTCTATGACTTTGTGCTATAAGGAAAACAGATATTTTAATCCTCATTTTAAGGAGGAATTTGAAGAATTAAAAGTCCTGAGAAATTAAATGACTTTCCAAGTGTTACACAGCAGAACTAGGTCTAAAACTCAGGTGTTCTGATGTTAAAATCTCAAATCAAAAATATAGGGGGGAGAAAATAAACAGGTTGGTGAAAATACTTAATAACATTCATTATTCTAAAAGGTCAGAACAGCTGAAATTTGAGTAAGTTGAATAGAGTTATAATTACATTTAAAAAACAATCATTTCATAGGAAACTTAATTCAGTTAAATACTTTATTATTATTATTCATTTGTCAGTACACTTACACATCAACATCTGTTTTCAAGGATGCTGGTCTGACTTTCCTCCAGCTTTTTTTTTTTTTTTTCTTGCTTTGAGACCATATTTGGGACCGTGAGACTAGCTATACCACTGGGATAACCCAAGCTCAGAATTTGTTATTATTTATCTTAATCGACATCTCTCTTTCTTGCTCTTTCTTCCATACTATGTGAAAAGAAGAATCATCTCCCTCAAAGATGATATGGCTTGGGCTGTGTACGAAAAAAGAAAATGAAAGAAAGGAAATAAAGAAATAAATAATACAGATCTGGCAGTTGTTCACAGTGAGGTTCACCCATCAGAGCTGAAAATAACCTATATTTTATTTCCCTTATTTTTAGAAAACTGCCATGGACACAGGGGTGGCTGGGTGGCCAGCTGTGCCCTGAAATGCCTGAAGCCACTGCAATCAGTGCTCTACTGTCTGAGGCTCCCAAAATGAAACACTTTGAACACTCATTCAAAGGTGTGAAAGCATGAAATTGGCACAATGGCCAGCTACCATAGCACTTCCCATTTTTTTGCACTGCCTTCTGCTTCCCTTTTCTGGCCTTTCTGCTCTCTGTCCCTTGATTCTGACAGTTCTTCAAGTGTCTGCTTAAAGAGCTGTGGCAGCCTGGGAAAGAGAACTGGAATGTATTCTTAAGGGAGTCTATCTTGACGTGAAGAAAGTTGAGGAAAAAGAAGTGCATTCAAAATCCCTGAAAAAATCCTTTTAGACAAAGGATGAGACAGAGTCCAAGAAAGACAATGCACACATGTAAGTGTGTTAGAAGGCAGATCAGTCATTGGTACAAATCAAAATCATCCAATTTTCCATCTCATTTCAGTCCTACTTTTCTTTCCACCCTCTCTATTTGATTCAATTGGAACATTCTGCTGAGGACTTGGTGATGGCATCATATGACACTTGTTTATATAGTGGAATCTAGCACCAGAACATAGCATAGGTGCCTAAGGCACTTGACTGCTAACCAGGAGGCTGGTGGTTCAAACCCATCAGCCATCCTTGGAAGGAAGATGGGGCAATCTACTTCCATAGTGATACTACCTCGGAAACCCAAGGAGGGGTCGCTATGGGTCAGGTCTGACTTGACGGCACACAACAACAACAAGCACCAGAAAAAACAGCTGCCCTTGAGTCATAGCCAACACTTGTTGTTGTTGTTAGGTACCATCAAGTCCATTCTGACTCATAGAGACCCTGTGTACAACAGAACGAAACACTGCCCTGTCTTGTGCTATCCTCACAATCCTTGCTAGACTTGAGCCCATCATTGCACCCATGGAGTTAATCAATCTTGCCAACACTTAGTAACTTCATATTTCCAATATGACTTCCACTAGTTTTGCCTGGATGTATTTTTGAATGTACCTGAGGCATAGTGAGTCTGCATTTCACTCAGCAATTGTTTTGGAGAGAGTTATTCAAAACAACTCTGTACACCACTGACTCTTTCCAGATTATCAGAGGTAATTCATCTCTCCTCTACCTGTGCCCATTATTCCAAGAATGTCCTCTGCCTTCTTCCTTGTTGTGTTATTCTTGTTATGTATAGCCAAGTTGGTTACAACTCATACTGATATCATGTGACAGAGCAGAACTGTCTGATAAGGTTTTCTTGGCTATAATAATTATAGAAGCAGGTCACGAGATCTTTTACCCACAGAGCCACTAGGTGGATTTGAACCCCTAACCTTTGGGTTATCAGTTGACTGCTTAACTGTTGCACCACCAGAGTGCTTTGTCTTAATTCCTACTAATGTCCTTTTTCCAACATACTTCCTACAGGAAGCTTCCCCCTGTCGGTAATTCATATTCACCAATGTCTTTTCATGTGGAGATGGTATTTAGTGTCATTTTATGTTTTTCATTCCAGGAAATTATTTTTGTTCCCCTAATCCTTCATAGTGGCTAAGACACTTGCCTGCTAACCAGACGGCTGGTGGTTCAAACCCACCAGCCACTCCTCGGAAGGAAGGTTGGGCAATCCTACTTCCGTAGTGATACTGCCTTGGAAACCCAAGGAGGGGTCACTATGAGTCGGGGCCGACTCGACGGCACACAACAACAACAACAACAATCCTTCCAACATGGGAGCTCTGCTAGCATAGTGCCTAAGGCACCTGACTGCTAACCAGAAGGCTGGTGGTTCAAACCCACCAGCCACTCCTCGGAAGGAAGGTTGGGCAATGCACTTCTGTAGTGATACTGCCTCGGAAACCCAAGGAGGGGTCGCTATGAGTCGGGTCCAACTTGACAGCACATAACAACAACAACAACAACAATCCTTCTCACTCCTCTTCTTGTAATATCCAGAGAAGTCTGGGCTTTCTGCCTCTGGGAATAGAGGTCACAGCATGAAAAAAGTCAATTTTCAGCTTTTTAGTTTTAAACTAGATTTTCAAAACTGACAGTGTAAAGAAAAGATTTTTGAATATCACAAATCAGCCTAAGCCATAAACAAGAGATGTAGGAAGAGTGTCTGGATTAAGTAACTATTTCTACTCCACACTTGTCCAGCATCAAATGGGCTGGGAGAAAGACATGAATCAGAGAGGACAAAAGAGTTACAAGTTGCTGACTGTTCCTAAGAAGAAACAATGGTTTCATGAAACTGATGTTAGATGTGATCAAGTTGATTCGACTCATGAACTTGTGCAACAGAGAGTTTTCTTGGCTATAATCTTTGTTGAAGCAGATCTCTAGTTCTTTATACCATGGAGGTTCTAGGTAGGTTTGAACCACCAATCTTTCGGTTGCCAATGGAGAGCTTAACTGTGCTCTCAGTGCCCCTATTTGTTAGACTGGGGATGCTAATTATAATGCCAAATAAATGGAATATCAATGCATATTATTTATGATGCAAATGATACTTCCACTGTCAGAGATTAGGGCCACCTCATGTGATCCCTTCTTTTTCAACCCTTATGTCACACCTTAGATATATACTGCATACAGCCTTGGATAATAGTTGTGTATGTACTTAACTGTTATGCTTAATAAGTCATTTGAGAGAAGGAACTGCCTTTGTACTACTCATGATCAGTTACCATAGCAGGCTCTGAATCAATCACAGTGAAACAAAATGAAACAGAACTTTTATTCAATTAGGCTTACCATTCAGTAAGGTCAGGCATGAGTGTGACCCTTTCCTTCGTGTCAGCTGTTTTCTTCTGTGTATGTGTGTTCACATACAGGTACGTGCCATTTGTATGGTAGAAGAAGTGGGTCAGGGAGTAATAAATAATGTTTACTTAATAATTCACCCTCATCCAGAACATTTTAGGGTGCAAAAATCAGAACATTTTCCTCAAATTAGTTTAAACTATAGAAAAAAATAAGTATCATGAAACAATAAGTCCACCACCTATCTGTCACTTTGTCAGAGTGTGGTGATTAGTGTGTTGCTGGGATGCTGGAAGCTATGCCACTTGGGTCACATACGATGGAGGTGTTTCAGCAGAACCTGCAGAACAAGACAGACCAGGAAGGACTACCGATCTACGTCCAAACTTTAGCCCATGTAAAGCCTATAAATCACAAGAGAATACTCTCTGGCTCACTTGCTTTGAACGCGTCCTCAGGAGGGATCAATATCTGGAAGAATGTATCATGTTTCACAATGCTGAGAGCCACAAAGGACAAGCGAGACCCTAGTGAAATGGATTGGCACAATAGCCACAAAGATGGGCTTGAAGATGTCAGCAACCGTGAGGATGATGCTGAAGTGGAAAATGTTTTGTCTTGTTATACATAAGATGTCTATGAGTAAGAGTCAACTCAATGGTAGCTATATCCATCACCTCTATCTATCCATCATCTACCTTCCTACCTAACTACCTATCTATGTAAAAATAAGTGCTTAGTTTCATGACTAGATTAATTTAGTGACTCAATGGTGACATAGGGTCCAGGTTCCATCTGTCTAGTCCTACCTTTCTCTATATGTTGCCTTTGTCTTTGTCTCCTGTCTATTGTCACAACATGGCTATCTCAGCCCCATGTGTCATATGCAGGAACACAAGATGTAGAAGAGGAACATTTTCTTTCCTGTGCCTCTTTTCACAGGTAAAACAACCTATCAGTGCAGCTCTCCAATGGAATTCTCCCTTCTTTTTCGGTGGTTAGAAATGGGTCACGGTCCAAATCCTAAATTAATCTCTGGCAAAAGGATTGGATTAGCACAAATTGCTTAATGTGTCAAGATTTATCCCTGAGTTACATTGGGAAGTATTAGACATCCCAGAAAAATAAGGTTTTCACTGCAAGGAAGAAAACTGTTACACTGTTTTTGAAGCACCAGTGTCTAGACAAAAGTAATAATAATAGTAATGACAAAAATAATAATGGCAGGGAGCTCTGGTAGCGTAGTGCCTAAGGCACTTGACTGTTAACCAGAAGGCTGGCAGTTCAAACTCACCAGCCACTCCTCGGAAGGAAGATGGGACAATCTACTTCCGTAGTGACACTGCCTCGGAAACCCAAGGAGGGGTCACTGTGAGTCGGGTCTGACTCGAGGGCACATAACAACAACAACAACAACAACAACAACATTAGTTGAGTGGTTACTCTATTTGCGGTATTGTGCTAAATAGTTAAGTATACTACTGCATTTAATAAGCATGGTAATCCTGTACCATGCTGAAACTCAAAGAATTGAATAGACCTGCCCAAGGTTACACAGATAATAAATGACAGAGAGAAGAACAGAGATTTAAAGCAACAGCTGTCTGTCTCCAGAGTCATTATGTTTTCTGTGTTCCCCAGTGAAGACTCTGGAACAGCATGTGCTTCTGAAGCCTAGCAGCTTAAATAGAGCTGTGTTGCATAAGTTCTGTGATCTATTTGCTAGAGTCACCATGACTTCTATCTTTGACATGTAATAAACTTATCTAAACATAGTGCCTGTCAATTGCAAACTTTTTTTTTTAAAGAGGAATATAAAAACTGCTTTCAAATCTCTTTTTCAGCCTTCCCATTAATGATCTGTTTAAGGTCCATTCAAAATCTGGATTTCATTGTCAATTAAACTGAGCCAGAGGAGGCTAGAGACTGGGCATAGTGGATGATTCAATCAGTCTAAGGCATGAGCTTGTGAAGTTTGACCATGACTCGTTTCTTCTCTTTATAGACAAATAGTATCATCAAGGACTGGCAACTCCATATCCTCAGACACTTTTTTTGCAAATTGCCGAAGGCAGCTTCTACTGAATTACCCATCCATGGATTTTCAAATTAGAGTTTAGATCTCATTTTGAGAGGAGACCATCATTATATGTGGGTGTTATCCTTTTAATGGCCAGACTCATGTAGCTTCATAAATTGTTTTAAAGAATTCCAAACAAATTGTTTCTCTACACCCCTCCCTCTAAATATAAATGCAAAAGTTATTTCATCCTTCCTGCCTAGCCATAGCCTTATCCATTCTCTTCCTGAGCCTTTCCTTCAATTTTCCCATCTTGACCACTTCTATCTCCTATTTTTCTAGCATTTCCAGGGTTTTGTGTAAAGAAACAAGACAATTTTCGACTCTACACTGACATATTGTTGTGTAACTGCTCAATGTTATACAAAATATTGCACCATATTACGCAACATAAAACTAAAACCAAACCAGTTGCTGCCAAGTTGATTCCGACTCTTGACAACTTGTGTGTTGTGGAGTAGAAATGTGCTCTATAGGGTTTCAAGACTGCAACCTTTCAGACTTTCAGATCACCAAGCCTTTCTTCTTTGGCTGAGTTAGAACCAGTAACCTTTCCATTACTAGTCTGGCACTTCAGTATTTGTGTCACTAAGGAAAGATAGGAAGGAAGAATGGCATAACCCTTGCATTTTGATTTGAGTGACTCCAATGTGTAACTTAGGAGCTCTGGTAGCATAGTACCTAAGGCACTTGACTGCTAACCAGAAGGCTGGTGGTTCAAATCCACCAGCCACTCCTTGGAAGGAAGGTTGGGCAATGTACATCCGTAGAAGTAATATCGCCTCAGAAACCCAAGGAGGGGTTGCTATGAGTCAGGTCCTACATGATGGCACATAACAACAACAAAAACAAGAACCACTATGCATAACTTAGTGCTTGTCTCTAGCCCAGGAACACTGAGGGGAAGGACCCGATTGGACTTCCATCCTGTTAGTAAGCAATAAGGTAGTGTCTGACAATTGAATTGGCTCATAAAAGTGGGTTCTATAAAAATTTTTCCTTATTTGATTTAATTTACTTTTTACTTAATTCAGTAGTCCTCAGCCTGATCTGTGAATATATTCTAAAGTATAAGCCTATAGACATCTGGAAAGGGAGGGAATAAAACATGTATTGGGGATATTCAACACTTTCCGAGAAAAGAAATTGCCTTGATAGTGTAAATGATTAAGTATTTACCAATTATCTTTTATAGACCAACATTTTGCTCACTCTTTTAATATATCTGATTTATTTTTGTTTATTTCTAAAATAATTATTAGTTTCATCTCAGAATAGGACATCATCCACTATTGAGAATGGAAATGAATAAAGATTCTTAAAACAAAAGCAATGCCTGCCAAACTATGTCCATTGTTTTCTTCAACTAAGATGCAAGTGAAGAATATATCCATCTGCTTCTGGATGCAGGCATGAGAAAAAAATTCAACATATTCACCTTCCTCCATTTACTGTTTCCTGTGTTTCTGTGGCCTCAAGCTGCTTACTGCAAATTAGATTTTACCTTAATATGCTAATGTTGATTAAGGGAATTGGGTTCTAAATTATTAAGTTGTGAAAAGTACAAAAGTAAAGCCATCTATTAATGCAATATGAACATCCCTTGATTATATTTGCAGAGTGAATTTACCTGCTTTAAATGGTGAATTAGAATGGAAAGGTAAATTGAAATTTAGAAGAAAAAAAATACAATAATAAGCCACCACTGTCCTTTTTGTATTTTTATTTTTTTCCTTGTGTTGTTTCAGAAGTCACAGCTCCACTCAGTCACATTGCCAAGGTAAATATGATTGCTGGGCCACACAAGTGTCTCTTAATTGAAAGTCTGACTGATTGATTGGCTTTTACCCCCATTCTCCATTCCCACTCCTCTCGTTCCCTCTACCACAAGCAACAATGCCATTGCAGTCAATGTGTATAGTTTTGTTTGTGCATATTATACAATTGTGAATTTTTGTTTTATATACATAAAATTATAATACATATAAAAGTTATTGTAACACACATACATCTTTTGTGTATAATTTTACTTTTCTTGCCTGCTAGCACCCCTGGAGCTCTGGTAGCATAGTGCCTAAGGCACTTGACTGCTAATCAGAAGGCTGGTGGTTCAAACCTACCAGACACTCCTCAGAAGGAAGATGGGACAATCTACTTCAATAGTGATACTGCCTCGGAAACCGAAGGAGGGTTCTCTATGAGTCGGGTCCAACTCGACGGCACATAGCAACAACAACAGCACCCCTGGTAAAACCAGAAGGCATCATAGGTGTAATATCATTTCCTCTTTAATGCAAAATCAAGTGGGCATTTAGTATATCTTGTCCATTGTGCCAATGTGGAGTTTTATGAACAATCTTCCAGGCCCAAGAAAAAGAGTTCAGGAACAATAAAGAACAAAACACTTTAATAACTTGAAGACCACCAAATGGGCTGCCCCTGAGACTTCTGAGTAGAGCTGAGACTGCAGGTGAGAAGACAGGTAGGTTCATTTATGAGGTGAGTAGTTGAGCTGAGGAAAGCAGAGGCACACAGAGGAAAAGATATAAGGACAGGCAGACAAGCATACAAGGATAGGGAGTCAAAGACCATCTGTAATAGAAGCCTGCTTCCAGGAAGGAAAGGCAGGCCTCCTCTGACCAGTATATGAATATACATACACTGACAATCCCTGAGTGTGGGGAAGGCTAAGGGAGGAGGCAGTAAAGTGAAAAACAACCAAATAAATAAAACTCAACCAAATAAAGAGTCATAAATATTTTCTGAATTTCTCATATACTTCTCACTATCTATTCTGTTTCCTTGAAAAATTGAATTATGATTCTTGAAAAACACTGCCTTATTGTATTTTTCCACGGCCTTGCCTTAATAGATGATGAATCATTAAGTAGCACCTGCCACACACAGGAACCCTTTGCAGTCAGGTGCATTTTCATCCTGCTCACTGCAATTAAGGCCATACTTTTGCTTCTCAATCTATCTCATTTGCCCAGATGTGAAAAATAACTAATGACAAAATGTTTCAAATTTACATATAGACATTTAATGAATTTACCTTCCTGACTTGGTGGTTGTGAATTGTGAGCATGAAAACTATAACACAAAGAATCAGAGGGCATGGATTTGCATTCTGCCTCTGCTTTTTTTTTTTTTTTTCTGTTGTTGTTCTGTTTTATTTTTAACTTGAGAAATATACTTCGACTTCCTAGATCTGAATATTCACATCTATAAAAAAGAGTTAATATTAACCACTTTACATAGTGATTATGAAAATAAAACTAAATGAAATGCATAAAATCTTTCATAGCATCTGATAAACACACACAGAATGTTTACATATATTTATTCATGTACATGTATCTTGATGTTTTGAAGAATTTTTTTTTTCCTTTTTCTCCCTAATGACAAGTTCTCAGTGTGCTTCCTGCACCTGGTTACCGTTCTTGCCCTCAGTTCTCCATCAGGAGTAAGTCTTGCTAGTTCAGACTCAGCTACCCACATGATCCAAAAGACACCACATAAGCATGTACTACTAGGAAGCAACCTACCTTCTACTATCTTCTACCTTACCCCTGCCCCACAGGTAGTCGACAATCCCGAGTTAAATCTTGCTAAACCATCACTTCTAACATAGTACATTTCTGCTGAAAAAAGTCTATCACCTCCTCATTTTCTACAGAATAAGATTCAAAAGAAGATTTAATTTCTTCCATGAAAGTTTATTTGAATATGCCATACACATCCTATTTTGCTCTACTCTGAATTTACATTTGTACAGTTCACCAAAAAACAAAATCTAAACCCACTGCCATCAAGTCAATTCCAACTCACAGAAATTATATAGCCAACCTATAGGACAAAGTAAAACTGTCTCATAGGATTTCTAAGGTTATAAATCTTTACAGAAGTGGACTGCCCCTTCTTTCTCCCATGGATTGGCTGGTGAGTTTGAACTGCCAACCTTCAGGTTAGCAGCTGAGTGATTTAACTATTCATATACCCTTCTATCAGGAGCTGTGGGGGTATAGTGCTTAAGGCATTTGACTGCTAACCAGAAGGCTGGAGGTTCAAACCCACAGGCCATTCCTAGGAAGGAAGGTTGAGCAGTCTACTTCCCCAGTGATACCTCCTCGGAAACCCAAGGAGGGGTCGCTATGAGTCAGATTAGAGTTGACGGCAGTCAGTTGTGCGCTTATATCACTGACTTCTCCAGCTATTTGCTTCTGTATAAACTTCTTGTCTTCCTTGAGTTGATTACAATCCTGAGATTCAGGGACAGAAGCTGTTTCTTCCCCTCTTCTATCTCCCAAAGCACCTACCCTTTTACACCTTAAATAAAACTTCCTCTCCTCTTTTTGTTAATACTAATATTAATGATAATTCCACGCAAGGCAAGAACCACAGACAGTTTTGTGCACCTGCCTCAGGTGCTTAATTAATCTTAGGATATTACCAAAAGAGCCATTTAGGTAAAATATCCATATAGCAAACAAGGGCTATTTTGTCTTATCTCCAAACAGGTTATTTGAGAGAGAGAGAGAGAGAGAGAGAGAGAGAGATTTCACCTTAACAAAAGGTTTCTGCTGTGCTGGCCTTATCATCCATAAGATGAAGGCATGCCATTTCAGCTAATAAGGGTTTTTCTTTTTTAATTTAATGTCATTATTACCAGCTTAGACTCTGTAAGACTTTCTTATTCACAGGAAAGTGAGGGAAAGAGGTAATGGTCAAAAACTCACCTACAATGATGTCTAAAATTTCCAACCCTGGCATCAGTGAAATGGTCTGAATACGCAACCTGAAAAGGTCAAATTGGCCAAGAATATAATTGGACCCAACATCACATTTTAATTAAAGCCGCGGAAGGTCCGTACATGCCACCTCTCTGTCTCTCAAATGCAGAGGGAAACTCGAGCTTCACAGACCACAGGAAAATGCACTGATTAATTACACGGTGATATGATATTATTCCTGCCAGGATAGTCCCTCTGAAATGTCAGAAGGATTAGAAGTGCCACATCTTCCTCCCAGACTTTAATCTTAAAGGGCCCTAGGATGAAAACACAGCAATTACGTTCATAGACTGTGTCAATTTTACAATAGGAAAAAGAGCGTTCCCAACAGCAAATAATTATAGCTCTGCTTAATGATTGATTTAACATAGAAAACCCATCTAATTCCTTTTGTCATTACAATCTACAGTACTAACAATCTAACAATGCTGCCTTCGTGGATAGACATTACATTAGCATTAAGAATAATGCTAATACAACACGCAGTTTAACTTGTTGTATTGTAAGTCGGTAATGCTCCCCCATACACAGTTATTAGTGTAGCACACCTTCTGAGTGAGACCTACCAGCTGAGAATTTGCTTTTCGGCATCTGTGCTAATGCAAAAGAGCATTGTAACCCAAAGTAGTCTCCTGCATATTTCATACAGCAGGAGAGAATGTGTTTTCTGTTTTCCTAGGATATAATTCTAAAGACTGAAAAATGTAAGCTCCAGCAAATCGATTCATGATGATTCTAAATGGATCTCTATACAGATGACATGCAAATACAAGTCTTGCCAAAGATTACCTATGGAAATCTAGCTAGTCTACAAGTCAATAAGCTTATTACAGTCTAAAAGAAACAAAACAAAATAATCATGCGGGCTCCGCGGCTTTCTTGTGTCAAGTGGTATAGTGAAAATAAGATCACTGCTCAACACCAGAATACTTAGAATAAAATTAGGAAAAGTGAAAAGGAAACCAAAATGAGGAAAGTTACCTTTCTTGACAGTATTCCACAGGAAATTATAGGACTCCTTTAGGAGTTTCCAAACCCCTTTCCTGTCACTACCTCAGGGAGTAGCTTCAGGAAAAGTCCAGGTGGTTAAAGATCTAATTGAATCCATTGTACCACTGATTCATTTACCACATAAACTGCTAATATTTACTGAAAGTGCACATATGCTAGGTGATGGACAAAGAAAGAAATACATAAGAATCCAATTTTCTGTCAGTGGGCATGCATTCAGTGGGTGTTTTCTTAGGCTGGGCTCTCTAGGGAAGCAAAACTAGTTATATATATAACTATTTGTGTGTGTATGCATGTGTGTGTGTGTGTGTGTGTGAATCTTTGTGAAGACTAGGTGAATTAATTTTTGGAAAGATCTTACACCAGTGCCTAACATACTCAATAAATGTTATTATTATTCTTATTCTTATCACCCTTGGTAGGTCTGATCTTGTATGTCAGTATACAGCAATCCTTTTATTCTAACTCTATTTAACAAGAAACTTCTGTTTTTCAGTGGATCAATCATATACTATTCCTTTGAGAAGTAAATGAAACAGATGTATGAATTCATGTATTAATTTGATTAGACTAAATTTATTAGGAGCTCTGGTAGCATAGTGGCTAAAGCACTTGACTGCTAACCAGAAGGCTGGCGGTTCAAACCCACCAGCCACTCCTCAGAAGGAAGGTTGGGCAATCCTACTTCTGTAGTGATACTGCCTCGGAAACCCAAGGAGGGGTCGCTATGAGTCGGGGCCGACTCGACGGCACACAACAACAACAACAACAACAACAATATATTTTATTAAAAGTATATCACTCAACATTTTGTTTTCTATTTTGATCTTTAGTAAGAATACTTGGTAAACATCAGTTTCTGATAATCTGATATTCTGTACATATATCAAGATTTTGAATATGCTGTATATGGAACACAAGTATGAAACAGCCAAGTTATTACCACTGAAATAGAGTTGCCAGCTAACTCTCTCATTGCTACTCTCAAACTTCATTTTTAATATTATTGATGAAAATAGTAGTATAAACTTATCTTTGGGTGTTTAACCTCATTAGGTTAGGTTCATTAGCCATATGTCTCTGAGAGAAACATTGACAGCATATGAAATAATTGATTGTGGAATCAGGAAATGAAGACTTCTTCAGTCCTCCTACTAAGAAAATTCATCTGAGTTTATTCTGCCTTAACCTATACCTTTCTGTGTCTTTCTCTCTCCCTCTCCCTCTTTCAATTTCTGTTTCCCTTTTTTATTTTTATTTT
Source organism: Orycteropus afer afer (assembly GCF_000298275.1). Taxonomy (NCBI): domain Eukaryota; kingdom Metazoa; phylum Chordata; class Mammalia; order Tubulidentata; family Orycteropodidae; genus Orycteropus; species Orycteropus afer. Next base: position 914,605 of record NW_006922137.1, read on the forward strand.
GTACATGGACCTTCTTTCAAGTCCATTCAGCCACTACTTTGCTTCCTTCAACTCCCGGAAGAAAATTCTATTTCTTCACAAAGGAGATGTGGAAGCTGAATTGGATATGGTTACTGTAATTATATAGATTTTCCCTTTTATCCTCATTCCCTACCATCTTAATTGGATTCTTTTGGAAAGTGCTATTTTAGATGCTAGGTCAGATCAAACTAGGATAGAGGTTAGGAAACAAAAAAGAAAAAAAAAAGACTTTTTTTTTTTTTTCTGTCTAGAAACCTCTTTCTACATAAACATAGTTTTATCAACCTAATTAGACATCCTGACCAACTTATGAAGTGAGATCAATGGGATTGAAGTAGAGGTGTTCAGAAGGAACAGTAATTCTGTGCCTGCTGCTGGGGTGACAGTCTTTCCTTTGATTTCTCAGGTAATGCAAAAACTTTATGCATTGTAGGGAGAATGAGAAACATATAAAATGAAGACTTGTGGTTTTAACTTAAAATTGTTTTTGAAATCACTGATGGTTATTAAAAAACAAACCAAACAAACAAACAAACAAACGCTGTACTTCTTTTGATTCACTTTCCTGCTTAGGTGATTTTTGTTTTCTTCTTCAAGTGAGCCTGAAATTAAGAGTTTGACCATCTTTGTTTGGTCCCAAGTCTGTGTAACCAATATTGAAACACTTTCTTCATTTTTTTTTTTTTCTACTCCACAGAGGATAATAACAACTGTGCTAGCTACTTTCCCAAGGGTGATTTAGATGACAAGATGAGATAATGAACTGAAAACCAGTTTGGAATGTAAAGGTGCTATATGTATCATTGGTAGTATCATCATTTCTCTTTATACCACTGAGGTAAAGGTAAAGTGAATAAGAAATGGACTTTAAAGAAGGTCTGATAAGATAAACAATGGTTTACAGTGGGTGAAATATCAACTTTAATGAGCTCTTCTACAATATAATGATGATTTCTCATAAATATACCTCATATACTTGCCAGATAGGCTATTTTCTAAGTACCCATGTGTAAGCTATAACTGGTCCTGTTCACTAGAATGTCTTCTCTATTCCCTTTCAATTTTGCTGATCTTTCAAGACACAGTGTGCGCCCTTCTTCATTTTTAAAAACTAGTGTTGCATCTTTCTGTTCACTGCTAACCCACTGCCCAACAGTATGGAAATCCAGCACATATGTTTCAAATAAATGAAGATATCCCTACCAGACAAGACCCTTTATATTTTAGAATACTTATCAATTACTTTTCATAATTTTTGTTTAACAATTAAACATATGTTTAACAATTTTATTGTATTCAAGTTCTGATACCTGAATAAAGTATTAATATTTTGAAGACAAAACTGAGGCAAATGCATTGCTCCCATCATACTAGAAAACAGTAAATACAGTGGTCAGTAGATATTATGTTTATGAGATGTGACAGTTAGTTTGAGACATGCAATGTATTTGTATTTAGGAATTTTCTCTAAAAGTATTCATGGACGGAATTTCATACATTATCAGCTTTTTCCCCCCTGCTTCTGTTTCAACTTGGCATAAATAAAGAATCAAATATTTTTGGAATGATAAAGAGTTATAGGGGAGCTCTGGAAGCATAGTGCATAAGGCACTTGACTGCTAACCAGAAGGCTGGTGGTTCAAACCCACCAGTCACTCTTCAGAAGGAAGGTTGGGCAATCTACTTCCGTTGTGATACCGCCTTGGAAACCCAAGGAGGGGTCGCTACCAGTCGGGTCCAACTTGACGGCGCAAACAACAACAAAGAGTTATAGAGTATGTGTGTATGTATGTATGTGTGTTTATGACTCGAAGACTAGTCCCTTAAACACCAACAGTATTCTTAAGTTAAACATTTCTTCAGTATATTCTTATGACAGAAGATGTCTTAGGAATACTTGATTCTTTCCATGTTTTAGTTGATTACTCCTTTAAATATATAAAATGTGCAAACTTTCAAGAAAGCTTGTCTGTAGTTATAGTAGCATGCAAATCTGATATTCTAAAATAAAATTTTAATTTTGCTGTAGTAACATATTTTAGACATATTTCTCAGACATAGTACTTTTGTGCAGACAGGCTAAGTACAAAGGTGCGAAATCATTAAGGTTTATGTGTCAGTATGCTACAGAGTTTAGCCGGCTTTTTTTATTTTTTCTTTCCTGAAGTTGGTACTACTTTCTGTTTAGCACATCGACCTGCCTGTTTGGCACTTGACAACACTATTGGATTTTTTGCTGAATTTTATGCTTTAGGAGGGACGTAAAGTAGCAAGTTTTCCCTTGGGTCTCAACTTTTTACCTTCTCAAACTTCAAGAATACTTTGGAATGCCATGTGAATAATTATACTCTCATCCTTCTCTTTCTGGTTGTTTGTAGGCAGCCATTTTGAAAATAAAATGTCCTTAAAAGTTGCTAATATCAACAAAGAATTTTGGTGATGAGAAACATTACAAAACAAAAGAGAGGAAAGAGAATAGGAAGGAGAAAGGGAGGAGAAAAGAAAAAACTTTCATTTAGGAACAGGTATAATTATAGGAAAAGAGAATTATTTCCTAATAAGACTGAGTTCCAGGGTGCACAAATTGACAGATCTCAGACTGAATCCAACCCATAGATATGCTTTGTTCCACTCAGTGTTTTTTTGTTTGTTTAATGTAATGTGAATATTTTAATAGGAATCTTTCACTCTGCAGTTTGCCATAAGCCCTGCCCTTCACTCCTGTGTGTCCTTGGAGAGACATATTTATATCACCTGGCTGACCCCTATGGAAAACTGACTGGGCTCCACTGCTTTATTAAGGAGGAGAAATGTATTGTGAAATCTGAAAGTTTCTTGGTGCTTTGGGAAGAGCATGAGTCTAAGAAATGAGGTCTTTCGGTTCTTGCCTGTTACATCTATAATTGAGTCAGATAATCCCCTTGAACTTCAGTTTCTTCTCCTCATACACAGTAAATACTTGACAAGTGTTTAGAACTGGGTGTCCAGCTCTTGTAACATACCATATTCCAATGTGTATGGGTTTGGGATCTGTTTGTGTCATATGGTTTAGTCTTCGTTCACTAAAACACACATGCTTTCTACATAAGTCTGTTTATATTATCACTTCATAGATGGCTCAGGGGTTTAGCACTCGGCTGCTAACTTTGCAAGATCCAAACTCAACAGCTGCTCTGTGGGAGAAAGATGTGGTAGTCTGTTCCCTTAAAGACAGACAGCCTCAGAAACATTATGGGACAGTTCTGCCCTGTAGAATCTTTATGAGTTGGCATAGAGGATGGCAACACATTTTAGATAAGAAACATTTTTATGTATGTCAATAAGAGAAAGGTTAGAAAATTGGTTTGAGGTCATTGCTTTGGGGCTAACTTAAACTGTATCCATATGCTTCAATTAGAGAGCACTTTAATTTTGGGGAGCTCTGGTAGCATAGTGGCTAAAGCACTTGACTGCTAACCAGAAGGCTGGCGGTTCAAACCCACCAGCCACTCCTCGGAAGGAAGGTTGGGCAATCCTACTTCCGTAGTGATACTGCCTCGGAAACCTAAGGAAGGGTCGCTATGAGTCGGGGCCGACTCGATGGCACATAACAACAACAACAACAAAGATTCTTTTAAAATTTAATTGCTCTAATCAGTGTATATAAATGAAATGTACTCACTTATTAAAGTCCAGGTACGAACCATTTTTCTCTTATTTTTAATATCGCAATGTGTTGAAAATAAAGGACATTTTGCATTAGAAAAACTAGTTAGGATGAAAGTTGCAACTGGGAAAGGTGCTATGAAACCATCCAGTCTATCCATCTCCACAGTGATCTATTTCAAAAGTGCTTATCTCTGCTGCTATTATTACAATCGCACAACATGACAGCACACTGCCGATAAGAGATAAAACCCAAGGCTTCAGAGGCAGCTGGAAATAACAAGGCTTATAGTGTTGTAGTCTCTCTCCACTTTTCCCTCGCCTCATCCAGCCACCTCTAGAAATCATTGAGAGTAGAGAAAACAGTGTTTGCTTTTGGTTTCTCTTATCACCCTTTCTTCCTCTTAGTGCTCCCTTTCAGAACTGGCTTCCTCCTTCCCAGGGGTCCAAGACTCTCTTATCCTCTCCATCAGAACCCTCACCAGTGCACGTACACATTAATTTCAGGTTTATCAGTATCAGAGGTGATATTTTAAATTCTACATGAGTTAATCCTTTTTCTTTAAATTTCATTTGTCCCTCCACCCCACCCCTAAATTCAATTTCTAACTTTTATCTGCTCAGTTCCCTGGGGTCCCTTGTCATTTTCTGCTTTCCAGTTGAGTTGGGCCAATGGGAGGCACTAATGTGAAAGTGAGTTGGGAGAAGGGAAAGAATGAGATATTCTTTTCCTTACTTGCTCCCATCAAGGGTATTGATTGGCAGTAGGTACATTCCTGTACTGAAACCCATACATTCTACCAAGCAATCTCTCTCTCTTGCCTTTGTTGTTGTTTGTTGTTATGTGCCGTCAAGTCAGACCAGACTCATAGCGACCCCTCCTTGGGTTTCCAAGGCAATATCACTATGGAAGTAGATTGCCCCATCTCCCTTCTGAGGAGTGGTTGGTGGGTTTGAACCGCCAGCCTTCTGGTTACCAGTCAAGTGCCTTAGGCACTATGCTACCAGAGCTCTCTCTTGCCTAGTTTTGATAATGTCTTTCATCCCCAGGCCCTTCAGTGTGATAGTGGTTTCTCAGCTACTGCTAGTCTTATGCCTTATTGGTTGTCCTTAACCCATTTGCAATATTTAAGGTTGTGTGTCAGCTTGGCAAGGCCATGCTTCTAAGTGGTTTAGTAGTTATGATGTAGTTATCCCCCAAAGAACTGATATGATGTAATCACTTCCCTGATGAGTTCTATAATGAACATCTAATCAGTTGAAAGTGAATTTCCTTCAGGTTGTGGCCTGTTTCCAATATATATGGAAATCCTGGAAATAAATCTCTGGATTTTAGCTCTATCTGGATCATGCATCTGAGTCATCACTATCTCCGGTTCTTAGACTTGAACAAGTCAATTGTTGTGTTATCTACTGATCTTGGTATTGCCTTTGCAGCCGATAAGCCAAAAATATGCAATTTTACCTGCTGATCTTGGATTTGTAAGCCTGCAAAGCCTGCTATATTTCCTGCTGATCTTGGGCTGGTCAGCCCCTCCAGTTGAGTGAATCATCAGATGCCTCCAGCTTGACATTTGACCTATGAACTCGGGACTTGCCTGCCTCTACAACTCTATGAGTCATATCTCTATATATGCCAAAATACTACCTTGATTATATCCTACTTTAATTTACAGACCATCTGAATTTAGAGACTTACCTGAATTTAGAGACTGTTTGATCCATAGAATACCAGTGAACAAAGACCAGATGTGTTGTGGGATGACATCAAGAACATTATCCATGAAGAAAGAAAAAGGTAAAAAAAAAAAAAAAAAAAAAAAAAAAAAAAAAAACTGGAAAAGAAGAAAAGACCAAAAGAAATGTTAGAAAAGACTCTTCTCTTTTTTTTTTTTTTTTTTTGACTCTTCTCTTGAATAGAGAACATTGCTCTTCAACGAAGAGTAGCTTAAGCCAATGGAAGACATTTCAAAATATAAGAGCTGAACAGAAGATTTGAAAGGGCAGCTTGAGAAGACAAAGTAAAGTATTATAGTTAAATGTGAAAAGACTTCCAGTTACAAAAACAAAAGGGAAGACCGCATTCAACAGTTCTCAAGCTGAAAGAACTGAAAAAAACTTCAAGCCTCAAGTTGCAATACTGACGGATTCTATGGGTAAAATATTGACTACTGCAGGAAACTTCAAAAGAAGGCAGAAGGAATGCACAGAAAAACTGTGAAAAAAAAGTAGTCAATATTCAACTATTTCAGGAGGTAACATATGATCAAGACCTGACAGTGTTGAAGGAACAAGTCCAAGATGTACTGCAGGAATAGGTGAAAAACACGGCTTCAGGAATTGATGGAATACCCACTGAAATGTTTCAATAAACTAAGGCACCACAGGAGGTGTTTGCTCATTAATGCCAAGAAATTTGACAGACAGCCACCTGGCCAACCCACTGGAATAGAGCCATGTTTTGCCCATTCCAAAGAATGGTGACCCAATAGAATGTGGAAATTATAGAACAATATCATTAACATCACACACTACTAAAATTTTGCTGAAACTAATTCAAAAATCATTGTACCAGTATATTGAGGGAACTTCCAGAAACTCAAATTGGGTTCAGAAGAGGAGGTGCAACAAGAGATATCATTGCTGATGTCAGATGGATCTTGGCTGAATATGAAGAATACCAGATATATGTTTACCTGTATTTTACTGATTATATGAAGGCATTCAACTAGGAGGAACATAGACCAAGAGGGTGTGGATTGAACAGAGCAAGGGAATATTCAGGGTTTAAAATCAAGAAGGGTAAGTATCAGGGTTGTATCCTTTCACCATAATATTCAATCTGTATGCTGAGCAAGATATCCAAGAAGCTGGACTACACGAAGAAGAATGGAGAATCAGGATTAGAGGAAGAATCATTAACAACCTTCATTATGCAGATGAAAAAATGTTACTTACTGAAAGTGAAGTTGACTTGAAACACTTACTGATAAGATCAAAGACTAGAGTTTTCAGTATAGATTATATTTCAACATAAAGAAAACAGAAATCTTCACAACTGGACCAATAAGCGAATCATGATAAACGGAAAAATTATTGAAATTGTCAGGAATTTCCTTTTACTTGAATCCACAATCAACACCCATGGAAGCAACAGTCAAGAAATCAGATGTATTTCACTGGACAAATCTACTGCAAAAGACCTCTTTAAAGTGTTAAGAAACAAAAATTTCACTTTGAAGACTAAGGTGCACCTCACCCAAGCTAAGGTGTTTTTAATCACCTCATGTGGGTGTGAAAGCTAGATGATGAATAAGGAAGACTGAAGAAGAGTTGACACCTTTGAATTATGGTGTTGGCAAAGAATACTGAAAATACCATGGACTGCCAGAAAAGTGAACAAAATTGTCCTGGAAGAGTCTTGGAAGAAGTGCAGCCAGAATGCTCTTTAGAAATAAGAATGGCCATACTTCATCTCACTTTGGTCATGTTGTCAGAAGGTACCATTCCTTGAAGAAGTATATCATGTTTGGTAAAGTAGAAGGTCAGTAAAAAAAAAAGGGAAAACCCTCAACAAGATGGACTGACACAGTGTCTGCAATGAAGGGCTCAAGCGTAACAGGGATTGTGACTATCATGTAGGACAAGACAATGTTTCATTCTAGAGAACCCAGACTAAGGCACCATCCTACATCTTTATTAATAGTCCCTTCATCAAACCCTCTTTGACTGTTCTTTTAATCATACCACATGCTTTTCTGCCAAGATCCTGACTGATGTGCCGCCCAGTTCTTTATTGGTGCTGAATTAGTTTGGAAAAGGAGTCCTTTTAAACTTTTACTCCTTTAAACTCCAGAAGTTTATGTCCCCACTTTGCATAGCTCTCTGCTCAAACATCACCTACCAACTACCTAATATAAAGTAAAATCCTCATCTGTCCTTGTCTGCTGTGTTTCTTTATAGCAATTATAACAAACTTCCATTATACAATGCACGCATGCATATATGTACATCTATCTATCTACCCATATATTATACAGATATATATATATATATATATATATATATATATATATATATATAACTAAATCCCAAACCACTGCCATTGAGATGATTCAACTCAGAGTAACCCTACAGGACAGAGTAGAACTGTCTCCATAAGGTTTCTAAGGCTGTAAATCTTTATGGAAACCTACTGCTCATCTTTCTTCTGTGGAATGGCTTGTGGGTTCAAACTGCTGACTTTTTGGTTAGTAAGCAAACAACAAAGGCTAACACTGCACCACCACACTCCTTTACTCCTTTGTAAACTGTCCTTTTCAAGAGGACCCCCACTTGAGGAAGTTTAGTAAGAAGGCAGAATAGGCAGAAAGACTGCACAGACCCTCTTCAACAAAGAAAAGGCAAACCAATTAACACAGATACAGAAGATAACCCTGGACCCCTGAGCCTTGAAGGGAAGGATATAGAAGTGGATTAAACTCCAACTAGCAGAAGAATTTGCATGAAAAAAAAAAAAAAAATGACAGAACTGTGGTCTGGCAATGATCCTGATGGCACAGACAGCTTGGATATTACCAAGTGGGGGTAGGATTAAAGAATTAATCTAAAAATTGGCCCTGCTAGACAGGGACTTCACAGTGGACTTCTCTGGTGGCTAGGGAATAAAAGAGGAAACAGTGAAGAGGCAGGCAGGCTGAGCTGTGGACTTTTGTCTGTCCAGAATGTTTACAAGCAGCTTGACCATTTTGGATATTTAAAGCTACAGCATTCTCCCAGATTCCAGGGACTTAAGAACAGACTCCACTTGCCAGGAACCCCAAGGACATTCCAGACCTGGATGACTGGAAAGGTGCAACATTCCCCTTGTTTCTCTTGTACCCCACACCCTCTTGGTGGACAGAGGTGGGTCCTTCCCTCACTCCCACTCACTTTCCCAGGAGGAATTCCATCCCAGTCTGTGTGCTCAGATGGACCCTGGGTACCCTGCCCTGATATTTTCTTTCTTTTTTTCTGTTTTTTAGTTTGTTTGTTTTTGTTGGTTTAAAAACTGCTATTATTATTATTAGTTTTTTCCTTTTTACTATTTTTCTTTATTCTTTCCCTGCCAGGTTCCAGTTTTCAGCTTTTTTTCTTTTCCCTGTTCCTGGTTGCCATATATATATTCTTTCACATGGTTAACTCCATTCCTTGTTTTCCTTTTTCCCATTTTTTCTTCATTATTCTCCTTTGCAACCTTTTTTCCCTTATTGTCCTCTACCCACATACTGCAGGGTTTTTTCCCCCTTTTTTCTTTTTTCTGGTTACTGTTCCTGTGTGATTACATGGTGTATTATTTGTACATTTGCCTTTACTTTTTTGATGGTTATTCAATTGTTATTTTTGTCTGAGTGAAAGACGGCAACAGTCCCCATATGGCACAACTACACCCACTCATCCTGCACCTTCAATTACTGAGTGAGGGCCACCACTTAATTTTCCACCCATGGGACAACAATAAATAACCACCAAGAAGACCCTGACTCACCCCAGGCTGCTCTTCACAAACAGTTAACAGAGATCTAAATACAACAATGCCACAATGTCTTGGAGACAACAGACCATCACAATCCACACAAAGAAGCAGGGTAAAATGGTAGAAACAAGAGAGCAGGATACAGATCCAGAACACATCCCTGAGGAACAAGCAGCATTGGAACTCTCTGATAAGGAATTCAAAAGAATTGTATTTAGGTATCTTCAAAGGATTGAGAGACAGACCAAAGAAAACACAG
>NW_006922137.1:924326-931450 GCF_000298275.1 Orycteropus afer afer
AATAAAACCACTGAGAAAATTGTCCAAGATTTGCTGGAGAACTTCCCTGATATGATGAAAGATGAGAATATATCCATTCAGGAAGTCCAATGAACCCCAATGAACAGGATAGACCACAAAAGAATATCACCAAGACATACCATCATTAAACTCATCAAAACCAAAGACAAAGAAAGAATCCTGAAAGCATCACGGGAAAAACAAAAAAGTTACTACAAAGGACAACCAGTAAGAATAAGCTCTGATTTCTCAGCAGGAAACATGCAAGCGAGAAGGCAATGGGATGGTATATATAAAACCCTGAAAGAGAAAAAAATTTCAACCAAGAATTATATACCTGGCAAAATTGTCCCTCAAAATGATAGTGATGTTAGGAGATTTCCAGATAAATAGAAACTAAAGGAATTTGTTAAAACCAGATCAACCTTACAAGAGATACTAAAGGGAGTCCTTTTAACAAAGGAGAACCAAAAATAGCAAATAACGTTGTTGTTGTTGTTGTTATGTGCCCTCGAGTCAGACCCAACTCATAGCGACCCCTTCTTGGGTTTCTGAGGAAATATCACTATGGAAGTAGATTGTCCCATCTTCCTTCCGAGGAGTTGCTGGTGGGTTCAAACCATCAGTCCTCTGGTTAGCAGTCCAGTGCCTTAGGCACTATGCTACCAGAGCTCCCAACCTACCATTAATACACAAGATGACATAACCCGGAAACCACAGCTATGGATATATCCAAAGTAAAATAAACTTACAGGATTTTAAACAGGGAACCAGTGGCATCAATTAGCAAATGAGGACAACTACAAACTAAAAATAGGGAAAATACTGTGTAGTCACAGAACTTCTAAATGGTGAGGAGGTCAAGAGAGTTGCAAGGTAGAATGGACTATTCTAAACTCGGGGAGAAAATTATAAATCACAGGGTAACCTCAAAGAAAAATGATAAACCTTCACATCACAATAAAAAAGAAGACAAACACAAATATTCAGCAAATGCTAAAACAATAGCAACAAAGGAAATTATAACACGATTCATAAACATAATGAGCTCAGCACAGAAAATATTAAGGAACAAAGAAATCAAGGATACCATGAAAAAACACATGACAAAATGACAGCAACCAAATTCATACTTGTCAATAATTACACTGAATGTTAATGGATTAAATCCACCACTCAAGAGATGGAGAGTTGCAGATTGGATAAGAAAGCAAAACCCATCAATATGTTGCCTACAAGAGACACACCTTAGGGACAATGACAAAAATAGACTAAAAATCAAATATTGGAAAAAGATATCAAGCAAATAGCAACTGTAACAGAGCAGGAGTGGCAATATTAACTTCTGATCAAATTGACTTTAAGGCAAAAACCACCATACGAGACCAGGAAGGACATTATATAATGATTAAAGAATCAGTTGAACATGAAGATATAACCATAATAAATATCTATGGACCTAATGAAAGTGCCCCAAAATATGTAAATCAGACTTTAAAAGAGTTGAAAAGCAAAATAGATGACTCCACAGTCATAGTAGGAGACTTTGATACACAACTTTCAATGAAAGATAGCAAGCACAACGGGAAAGCAACGGGAAAATCTGACTTTTCTACTGCTTTAAAGTTGAGTCTTTTAAAGATGAATGTGAATTTAAAATGGAAAAAAATAACTTATTTCAAGTACATCTTAGTGGAAAAGGTGGAAGTGGGGATTTCTCATATACAGTCACCATTTACCATGATTGACCTGACACTCCCCATGTCCTTATACTCCTTACATTTTCCTAGATTCTATCACCAGAGCTGCACACAGACTCATTGCTTCAACTACCCCTGCCTCATCATACAAATTTACCCTCCTGGCCCCACCACCTGTCTGTCTAGTGCATTACTCTTCTTTTGCCCATCACGAATTGTGTGAGCTTATGGTTTGTCTCCTACTTTTCATTACCTTCTGAATTGTTCTTATATTCCTTCCATGGTCAGAGAAAGGACAGTAAAGGCTGCAATCTGAAAACAACACCCTCAAGCTATGGCAGGGACATGTCTGGATAACAGCCTTGTGAGTGGCCAGAGGTAGTGTGTCTGTGTACTTCTAACCAGTGGGCATCAAGGTCTATAATCACATTTTCTAGGGGCTGTACTCAGACTGTACTGACCACACTAAAAAGCTCATAAATAACTTGGATCAGTGGAAATTGGAAAATGATGACTACACGAATACAAGGAGGATTTTTGTGTTTTCCCAAACTCAGAAGGCATTGATAGTTGGCTTCTCCTTGGCCATAAGTCATTATTCCTCAGAGAGGTATTAGAATTTTTGATAAGGCTAAGAGAATTCATATTTGGGGAAGGACAAGTCTTAGAGCCCAACATAAAGTTGAGGAATTTGTCTATGTTTCTCCTATACCTCATTTTCAATACTCTGATTATATGCTGGAATTTTTTCCCTCACTCTTCCATACTCTGATGCTGAATTCTGTTTACCTGAAGACAGGTGCCCTTTGTAATACTTCACCATGGGAAACCTCCTCCTCCAACAGTATCTAAGCTCCAAAGTGAAGTTCCCTTCTCCATTCGACTGAATCAGTTGCTATCAAGTTGATTCTTAGCTCATGCGATGTGTGTACAAGTAGAACTCTGTTCCATAAGGTTTTCAATGACTGGTTTTCCAGAAGTAGAGCATTAGATTTTCTTTTTGAGAAGCCTCTGTTGTTGTTATATGCCATTGAGTTAGCCCCGACTCACAGCGACCCCTCCTTGGGTTTCCAAGGCAGTATCATTACAGAAGTAGATTGCCCAACCTTCCTTCCAAGGAGTGGCTGGTGAGTTTGAACCACCAGCCTTCTGGTTAGCAGTCAAGTGCCTTAGGCACTATGCTACCAGAGCTCCTTTTTCATGTATAACATGTGTATATTTTGACTCATCTACTAAGCAGTTGTACTGCGAGGCACATATATAACCAATAATGCATATGTCATGATAGTCATAATAAATGCCTATGTCACTGGTTTATGCATGTACTGTATTGTACTTTCTATTATTATTTCAATGTGAACTTTCCCTGTTTACAGATAAAAAGTTTATTATATAACAATGTTTGGATTAACTAGTAGTAGACAGCAGCATCCAATATTTTATGTCACATGTCTCTTGAGTGTTATAGCATTATCTCTCTGTTTAATTTTCTTTCAATAATATTACTGGGATGTACATCGTAGCTTCTAAATGCAGTAAAACCAGTTCTGGTGATAATAATAGATAACAATAGCAAGAAAAAAGAAGTATTACTTTTGTAGTGAAAAAAAAGGTTATTAAACAGCAAAAATGTTGTTGCTTACCATTCAGGTATGTCTGTTTGCTAAGTATATAATATGGGGTTTGCACAATGTCCAAATCAGATAACATCCTATATCACAGAATGTGTACTGGGCATTCATAAGATTTCCATTTGTCAATTGTTTGAGAAGTGGATAGCTTCTATATTAAGCATAGCAATGAAACACCGCCTGATATATTACTGGAAAATTTCATGAATAGCCCTGAAACATTGTCTGATTTAGTGTCAGAAGATGAGCCTTATAGGTTGGAAGGCACTGAAAATAGGACTGGGGAAGAGCTGCCTCCTCAAAGTACAGTTGACCTTAATCATGTGGATGGAGTAAAGCTTTCGAAACCTCCATTTGCTGATGTGGCATGACTCAAAATGGGACAAACAGCTGCAAATAGCCATTAATAATTGGAACATAGAATGTATGATGTACAAATCTAGGAAAATTATTGTTGTCATTAGTTGTAATTGAACCATCTCCAACTCATAGCAACCCTATGCACAGCAGAACCAAACACCTGAGCCCATCATTGCAGCCACTGTGTCAATCCATCTCGTTGAGGGCCTTCCCTTTCTTCATTGACCCTCCACTTTACCAAAAATGATATCCTCTCCAGGGAATGGTTCCTCCTGACAACATAACCAAAGTAGGTGAGACAAAATCTGGCTATTCTCATTTCCAATGGGCATTCTGGTTGCACTTCTTCCAGGACCGACTTGTTATCTTTTAGCAGTCCATGGTACTCTTAGCATTCTTCTCCAACACCACAACTTAAAAGCATCGACTCTTCTTTGGTATTCGTTATTCATTGTCCAGTTCTCACAAGCATAAGAGGTTCTGAAAATGCTTGGGTTAGGAACAATTAAGTCCTCAAGAAGGCATCTTTGCTCTTCATCCCTCAAAAGAGATCTTTTGCAGCAAATTTGCCCAATGCAATATGTAATTTGATGCCTTGACTGTTGCTTCCATTGGTGTTGATTGTAGAACAAAGTAATATGAAGTCCTTGACAACTTCAATTTTTTCTGCATCCACCTTGAAACTGTTTATTGGACCAGTTGCGAGGATTTTTGTTTTCTTTATATTGAGATGTAATCCATACTGCAGACTGTAATCTTTAATCTTCGTCAGTAAATGCTCCAAGTCATCCTCACTTTCAGCAAGCAAAGTTGTGTCATCTGTGTATCACAGGTTGTAATGAGTCATCCTTCAATCCTGATGTCATGTTCTCTTTCATATAATCCACTTTGTCAGATTATTTGTTCAGCACACAAGTTGAATAAGTATGGTGAAAGGATATAACCATGACACACTCCATTCCTGATTTTAAACCATGCAGTATACCCTTGTTCTCTTCAAACAACTGCCTCCTGATCTATGTATAGGTCCTTCATGAATACAATAAATTGTTTTGGAATTCCCATTCTTCTCAATGTTATCCATAATTTGTTATGATCCACACAATCAAATGTTTTTGAAAAGTCAATAAAACATAAGTAAACATCTTTCTGGTATTCATTGCTTTCAGCTAAGATCTATCTGACATCAGCAATGATATCCTTCATTCTACATCTTCTTCTAAATCCAGCTTGCATTTCTGGAAGCTCTGTATAAAAATACTGCTGCAACCATTTTTGAATTATCTTCAGTAAGATTTTACTTGGATGTGATATTAATGATATTGTTTGATAATTTCCACATTCTGTGGGATCATCTTTCTTTGGAATGGGTACAAATATGTATCTCTTCCTGTCAGTTGGCCAAGTAGTTGTTCTCCAAATCTATTGGCATAGATGAGTGAGCACAGCCCCCATTTGTTGAAACATCTCAGTGGACATTCTGTAAATTCCTGAAACCTTGTTCTTTGCCAATTCTTTCAGTGCAGCCTTAACTTCTTCCTTCAATACCATTGGTTTTGGGTCATATGCCTCCTTCTGAAATGGATGACCATCACTAATTCTTCTTGGTACAGTGACTCTTTGTGTTCCTTCCATCTTCTTTGGATTTTTCTTGGATAATTCAATATTTTTCTCATAGAATCTTTCAGTATTTCAACTTGAGGCTTATTATTATTATTATTTTTAGTTCTTTGAGCTTGAGAAATGGCTAGTGTGTTCTTCCCTTTGGGTTTTCTAACTCCAGGTCTTTGCACATTTCATTATAATAATTGACTTTGTCTTCTCAAGCTGCTCTTTGAAATCTTCTGTTCAGAAAATTTATTTTTTCAGTTCTTCCATTTGCTTTAGCTACTCTCCTCTCCAGGACAAGTTTCAGAGTCTCTTTGGACATCCATTTTGGTCAGTTCAATATCTTCAGCCAAAAGAAGGCTAGGAGCTGATTGTTGAACAGACTATCAACAGCTCATATATAAGTTCAATTTGAAACTGAAGACAATTAAAACAAGTCCACAAGAACCAAAATACAACCTTGGTAACATCCCTCCTGAATTTAGAGACCATCTAAAAAATAGATTTGATGTATTGAACATCAATGACCAAAAACCAGAGGAATTATGGGATGATATCAAGAACATCATCCGTGAAGAAAGCACAAGGTCATTAAAAAGATAAGAAAGGAAGAACAGATGAAAATGGATGCCAGAAGAGATTCTGAAACTTGCTCTTGAATAGAGAGAACTGAACCAAATGGAAGAGGTGGGGAAATATGGTGTCATACTTATAACCCACATGTTTGTTCCCTCTACCAAGTTAATCCATGAATAATGAGGTAGAGCAGATAGAAGTAGTGATACTGGAATTATGAGTAACTAAGGAGAAAATAAAGTATCAGATCTAGTAAAGGCAGAGAAAAAGATCTGATTAAACAACTTGGGGAGATAAAAGAACCTGCCTAGGCAATGGAAATGGAGAGGTGGAGAAGGAGAGGACTCTAGAAATACAAACGAGGTTGGTGGAGGGAAGGAGGGGGAAATAATCACAGAACCCACAGAGGTACTGAGGACTCAGAATATCAGAATACCTATAGGGGGAGTTTTTGTTGGTGACTGTGGGAACTGAGTGAGTATGGTAATCTTACCAGGAAACAGAGCAAGATTCTCCTTGCCTTCAGCTGACATGGAGTCCAAAAACAGTGGAGGAAAGGGAGAAACTTCTCCCAGTAGGCAAAGCCCCAGAGCAAGTACATAGCAGTGGGCTGGGTTCCACCTCTTCCATGACTCATCTTTAGCACAGAGTAGACTGGGGTACTAGGTTTTTGTGACTTCTTGATCCAAGTGGGAATTAGTGACCCTCTATACATTGAGTTCTCTGTCAATTTTGAACTGTGGATCTTTGATTGACAGTACGATGTCATCATTAGTAGATGTCTCAGGAAGACACAAACTACACTGCCTGTGCAGGCAGCACTGACTGAACTGTCTCACCCAAATGCGGAAAACGGGGGCTTGCTACTGACTCTTTCTTCTTCTTCTTTTTTTTCTTTTTTTTTTTTCTTTTTCTTCTTTCCTCTTCTCCCCTGCCTCATCCAATAGAAGGAATATATTAAACTGCCACCAGACAAAAAGAATTATTACACTGAACACCTCACCCAATATGTAACCAATAACTCCTGTGCCATAGAATCAACGACAGATGGTGGACAACCGCTGTTCATCCCGATTCCAAGTCCCCATCACAATGAACAGAGACCTGCACCCACATCCCCACTGGTGATTCTGCCAATACAGAAAGAGATGGAGAGCAAGCCAGTACAGCTGAGTTAATAAATAAAAATGTACACCTGTTCCACACTTTCAGATATTGTAAAACATAAAATCAGAGTCAAACAAATCAG
>NW_006922137.1:931643-956333 GCF_000298275.1 Orycteropus afer afer
CTCTCCAAGAGCTCAAGGAAACCACAAACAGAATCAATGAGAAGACAGACAGTATTCTGGAAGAAGTCAGGAAAACCATTCAGGAACAAAACAACAAGATAAATACACAATTAGAACTCATACAAAAACAACAATTAGAAATCCAGAAGATGAACATTAAAATTACAAATATAGACAACACAGTGGAAGGACAAAAGAGTAGACCCAAACTGGGTGAGGAATGAATTTCCCAACTAGAGGACAAATCCCCTGATGCCAGCCAGTATGGAGAAAAATCAGGAAGAAGATTTAAGAGAAACGAAGAGACCCTAATGGCTATGTGGGTTGACAAGAAAAGAAATGACATATGCCTCATTGGAATACCAGAGCAAGACAAGGGGGGGGGGGAACTCTGTGAAAATTGTGGAAGATTTGCTAACAGAAAAATTTCCCCACATCTTGAAGGAAAAAAGATATCTGTCCAAGAAGCTCAACAAACCACATACAAGATAGATCCCAAGAGAAAGACACTGAAACGTATCATAATCAAACTCTCCAAAACCAAAGACAAAGAAAGAATTTGGGGAGCAGCTTGGAAAAAATGAAACATCACCTACAATGGACAGCCAATAAGACTCAGTTCTGATTTCTCAGCAGAAACCATGCAAGCAAGAACATATTGGGATGACATATATACAACAGTGAAGGAAAAGAATTTGCAGCCAAAAATTATATACCCAGCCAAATTGTCTGTCAAATATGAGGGTGAAATCAAGACATTCTCAGACAAACAGAAATTAAAGGAATTTGTGAAAACCAGAACAACCCTACAAGAAATGCTAAAGGGAGTCCTTCCAATAGAGAACCCACAACAGAGAACAAGAAATTAAAATCAGGACATTTGACATCACCACTTAGAAAGAAAACCAGAAATAGATGATCAAATATGCTCATAAAGTAATGTACACAGAGAAATAAGGGAGTCAGTCTGCAGAGAACACCAGGAACAAAGCAAATAGAGGGAATAAAAGTTTTAATTACAAAACTTCCAAATGGAGAGGAAGACAGGACAAGATCTACATAGGACTGACTGTTCCAAACTTAAAGAGACAAGAATTACCTTCATAGTAACCACAAAGGAAATTAACAAACCCCCTAAGCAAACTCAGAAAGAAGAAACACACATGCCTTAGTAAGCACAAAACCAACAACAATGAAGAAAAGAGAATAAAGAGTTGACAACAAAATGAGCTCAGCACAGAAAACTATTGGAACAGAGAAATCACCAACACAAGAAAAAACAAAATAGAATCACAGCAATCTATGCATACTTATCACTTATTACACTCAATGTGAATGGATTTAATGCACCAGTCAAGAGAAAGAGTGTGGCAAATTGGATAAGAAAAGAATACCCATCAATATGCTGCCTACAAGAGACCCATCATAAACACAAAGATAAAAACAAATTAAAAATTAAGTGGTGGGAAAAAAAATATATATATGTATACACACACACACACACACACATACACACACACCAAGGTAATAGGAAGCAAAAAAGAGCAGGAGTGGCAATACTAATTTCTGACAAAGAAGACTTCAATGTGGAAAACAGCATAAGGGACAAAGATGGATATTATATGATTTTAAAAGGATCAATTGACCAAGAAGACATCACCATAATTAGTATCTATGCACCCAATGAAAGTTCTCCAAAATATGTAAAACAAATATTAACTGAATTGAAAAGAAAAATAGACAACTCTACAATAGTAGTAGGAGACTTTAACACATCACTTTAAGGAGGGACAGAAAACTAGAAAAAAAAAAAAAAAAGATACAGAAGAACTCAACAATGCAATGAACCAACTTGACCTCATAGACATATTCAGAGAACTCTACCCAACAAAAACACAATACATAATCTTCTCCAGTGCACATGGATCATTCTCCAGAATACACCATATGTTAGGACACAAAAGAAGCCTCAACAAAAAAAAAATTGAAATACTATAAGGCATCTCCTCGGATCACATGCTATAAAATTAGAAATCAATAATAGGAAGATAAAGGAAAAGACAACAAAGATGTGGAAACTAAATAATACACTGCTCAAAAACTACTGGGTTACAGAAGAAATAAAATGTGAAATAAAAAAAAAAAAATCCTGGAAGCAAATGAGAATGAAGATACAACTTACCAAAACCTATGGGACACAATAAAAGCAGTACTAAGAGGACAATTTATAGCAATAAACACACACATCAAAAAAAGAGGAAAGAATCAAAATCAACCCTCTAACTCAACAACTCCAACAATTAGAAAAAGAGCAACAAAAGAAACCTACAGTACCCAGAGTTAAGGAAATAATAAAGATCAAAACAGAAATAAATGAAGCAGAAAACAAAAAAAAGCAATAGAGAAAATCAACAAAAGAAGAAGCTGGTTCTTTGAAAAGATTAACAAAATTGACAAATCACTGGCAAACTTAACAAAGGAAAAGAAAGAGAAGATGCAATTAACATTAATAATAAACAAAAAGGGTAACATCAGAATAGAACCAAATGAAATAAAAAAGATAATAACAGAATATTACGAAGAACTCTACTCCAACAGATTCGAGAACCTAGAAGAGATGGACCAGTTTCTAATAACACAAGATCTACCTAAACTATCCCAGTTGGAGAAAGAATACTTGGACAGTACCATAACAAAGAAGAAATTAAGAATTTTACCAAACATTCAGGGAAGAGTTGACACCTGTACTACTCAAAATATTCAAGAACATAGAAAAAGATGAAATACTCTAAAATTCATTTTATGAAGCAAGCATAACACTGTTACCAAAACCAGAGAAAGACACTACTAAAAAGACCAATATCCCTCATGAATATAAACATAAAAATCTTCAACAATCCTAGCCAATAGAATCCAACATCATACAACACATCAAAAAAAATAATATATCCTGACCAAGTGGGATTCACAGCAGATATGCACAGATGATTCAGCTTTAGAGAAACAGTCAATGTAATCCACAACATAAACAAAAGAAAAGGACCATATGATCATATCAATCAATTAAGAAAAGGCATTCAATAAAATCTAACACCTATTCCTGTTCAGAACTCCCAGCAAAATAGAGATAGAAGGGAAAATCCTCAACAAAATAAATGACATATATGCAAAGCTAACAGCCAACATTATTGTTAACAGAGAAAGACTCAAAACATTCTCCTTGTGAAAGGAACCAGACAAGGGTGCCTTCTATCACCACTTTTATTTAACATTGTTTTGGAAGTCCTAACTGGCAATAAGGAATGAAAGACAAATAAATCTAAATTGTAAAAGAAGAAGTAAATCTATCTCTGTTCACAGATGACATGATACTATACATAGAAAACCCAAGAGACTCAGAGGAAAAAAAAAAAAAAAATTACTGGAACTAATAGCAGCAAAGTGGCCGCAAAGTGGCAGGATACAAGGTCAACATACAATTCAAAAATTGATTGTATTCCTCTACCTCAACAAAGAGGCCTCTGAAAAGGGAAAACACTACCATTTACAGTGCCTACTAAAAAGATAAAATATTTAGAAATAAATCTTATCAGAGACACAAAAAACTTATACAAAGAAAACTACAAAACACTACTGCAAGAAATTACAAAGGATCTACATAAATGGAAGAACTTGCTTTGTTCACACATAAGAAAATGGAATATTGTGAAAATGTCAATATTACCCAAATCAATCTACACATTCAATGCAATCCTGATCCAGATACCATCAACTTTTTTTAAAGATATGGAAAAAACAAATACTAATTTCATATGGAAGGGAAAGAGACCTCAGATAAGCAAAACACTGCTGAAGAAGAAAAACAGAGTAGGAGGTCTCACACTCCTGCATCTCAAAACCTACTATACAGACACAACAGTTAAAACAGTGTAGTACTAGTACAATGATAGACAGACCAATGGAACAGAATCAAAAACCCAAAAATAGACCCATCCATCTATGGACATCTGATGTTTGACAAAAGGCCAAAACCCATTAACTGAGGGAGAGAGAACCTCTTTAACAGATGGTACTGGCAAAATTGGATATCCACTTGCAAAAAAATGAAACAAGACCCCTACTTCACCCCATACACAAAAACAGATTCAAGTTGGATCAAATACTTAAATGTAAAACCCGAAACTATAAGCTCATCAAAGATGAAATAGGGGCAAATCTAAGGGCCCTAATTTATGGCATAAATAGACTATCAAGTGTAACCCCAAATGCCAGGCAGTGGAAAAGAAGGTAGATGACTAGGATCTTTTAAAAATTAAATTCTTTAGCACATCAAAAGACTTCTCCAAAAGAGTGAAAAGAAAACCTATAGATTGGGGGGAAAAATTGGCTATGGTATATCTCACAAAGGACTTATCTCCAAAATTTTTAGAAAACTTCAATACTTCAACACCAAAAAGATAATTCAATCAAAAAATGGGCAAGGCACATGAACAGACACTTCACTAAAGATGATATACTGGCAGCCAACAAACATATGAGGAAATGCTCATGATCATTAGCCATCAGGAAGATGCAAATCAAAATAATGAGATATCATCTCACGCCAGCAATAATAGCAAAGTTCAACAAGACAGAAAATAACAAATTCTGAGGAGGTTGCAGAGACATTGGAATTCTTGTACACTGCTGATGGGACTGCAAAATGGTACAACCATTGTGGAAAATGATATGGTGATTTCTTGAAAAACTGAAAATAGAAATACCGTTTGACCCAGGAGTTCCATTACTAGGATTATATCCTAAAGATGTGAGAAGACATGAACAAACATATGCATACCCATGTTCATCGCAGTACAATTCACTGTAGCAAACAGATGGAAACAACCTAAATGCCCATTAACAGATGAATGGATAATCAAACTATGGTTTCCTTCTTAGGGAAGGAAACTCACTTTTTAGGTTACCAAGGATAGGAAGGGAGGGGAGGGAAAATTTTGGACTAATTGGGGGTCACATGTTGATTTGAGTGAGGGGAGGGATGATATGGGAAGACTCTGTGACTAGTATGATGATATTGGGGAAAGGAAGGACACTGAAACATGCACATAAGATATAGACAACAGAGGCAAATACTAGTATATGCACAATACTGCATTACTACTAACATCAAACACCAGGCTACAGATAACTACATAGAAAAGTGAGATCAGGTGAGGGTCAGCACACAGGAGTACATGCTAGACCAAGGGTAGATTTAGCTGAAGATAATTTTACATATGCACTTGTGCTGCAAAAGTAGCTACACACATTATAGAAGCAAAAGAAGACAGAGTTGGAGTAACCTCTCAACCAAAAACTGTGAAAGGGAGGATCACTTGGCCTGCCAACACAAGACCATAGTCTCAGGGAAGATTAGGCTCAATTGGCACAACACAGTACATAAAAATCTTGTTCCACAATCTACTTTGGTGAATAGCAACTGGGTCTTAAAAGCTTTTGAGCAGCTATATAAGATGCAATTATTGGTCTCCTCTCATCTGAAGTGAAGAAGAATGAAGAAAATCAAAGGCACCTGGAAACAATTAGTCTAAGGATATGATGGACCCTGAGGCAGAAGAACTAGTTGGCTACCAATGCCAACCACTCGGAAAGGGATCAAAACTGGAGATCCTGGACAGAGTGAGTGGAAAAACGTGGAACAAAATTCAAAAACATAAAATGACCAGAATTACTGGTTAGATATAGTCTGGTGGAAACCCCAAGACTATGGCCCAGGGTTACCCTTCAGGCCTAGAATTGGACTCATTCCCTTGGATGGTCTTTCAGCCCAACAGTAGAAAAACCTACATACAAAAAACTTATCCCAGAGTGATGCACCCACCTACTCTAGGGAAATACACTTCTTAGAGCAATCAACCATGGGACATCAGAGGGGCAGCATTCACATAGAGGGGAAGCTGGAAAGACAGGTGTGAGTAGTTAAGAAGGGCACAGGGATGAGGTAGTCAGAAGGA
This sequence comes from Orycteropus afer afer, assembly GCF_000298275.1. Lineage (NCBI taxonomy): Eukaryota > Metazoa > Chordata > Mammalia > Tubulidentata > Orycteropodidae > Orycteropus > Orycteropus afer. The sequence continues at coordinate 937,658 of NW_006922137.1, forward strand.
TGGGAGAGGAGGAGAATTTGCTATACTCAGGGAAGGTAATCAGGGCATGGAATCAAATGTATACAAACTGTTGAATGTAAAACAATTTTGCTCTGTAAGTTTGCACCCAAAGCAGAACAGAATTAAAAACAAAAAACAAACAAGCAAAAAAAGGAAGAAATGACAAGATAAAAGAGCTGAACAGAAGATTTCAAAGGCAACTTGAGAAGACAAAGTCAATTATTATAATGAAATGTGCAAAGACCTGGAGATAGAAAACCAAAAGAGAAGAACATTCTCAGTATTTCTCAAGGATAAATAAATGAAGAAAAAATTCAAGCCTCAAATTGCAGTATTGAAAGTTTCCATGGGCAAAATAATGAATGATGCAGGAAATATCTAAAGAAACTGGAAGGAATAGACAAAGCCACTGTATCAAAAAGAATTGGTTGGTGTTCATCCATTTCAGGAGGTGGCATATGATTAAGAACCCATAGTACTGAAGAAAGAAGTCAAAGCTACATTGAAGGAATTGCCAAAAAACAAGGCTCCAGGAATTGACAGAGTAGCCATTGAAATTTTTCAACAAATGGATGTTGCAAAGGAGGCACTGATTCTTCTATGCCAAGAAATTTGGAAGACAGCTATCTGGACAATTTGTACACATTCCAAAGAAAAGTGATCCAACAGAATGTGGAAATTATTGAACAATATCATTAATATCACATGCAAGTACAATCTTACTGAAGATAATTCAGAAATGGTTGCAGCAGTACATTGACCAGAAATGCAAGCTGGATTCAGAAGAGCATTGGAACAAGAGATATCATTGCTGCTGTTAGATAGATATTGGCTGAAAGCAAAGAATACCAGAATGATGCTTACTTGTGTTTTATTGACAATGCAAAAGTATTTGATTATGTGGATCAACTATGCAAAGGTATTTGACTGTGTGGATCATAAGCAATTAACATTGAGAAGATTGGAAATTTCAAAACTGTTAGTTTTGCTCATGAGGAATCTGAGCAGGCTATTGTTTGAACAGAACAAGAGGATACAGCATGGTTTAAAGTCAGGAAGGGAGTACATCCAGGTTGTATCTTTTCACCATACATATTCAATCTGTATGCTGAGCAAATAATCTGAGAAGCTGGACTATGAAAAGATTAACACATCATCAAAATTGGAGGAAGACTCATTAACAATTTGTGATACACATGAAACACAACCTTGCTTGCTGAAAGTGAATATGACTTGAAGCATTTACTGATAAAAATTAAAGACTACATTCTGCAGTATGGATTACACCTCAACATAAAGAAAATGAAAATCCTCATAACTGGACCAATAAGGAGCATCACGATAAATGGAGAAAAGATTGAAGTTGTCAAAGATTTCATATTGCTTGGTTCCACAAACACCAATGGAAACAGCAGTCAAGACATGAGATGATGTATTACACTTGCCAGATCTGCTGCAAAAGACCTCTTTAAAGTGCTGAAGAGCAAAGATTTCTCTTTGAAGACTAAGGTGTGCCTAACCCAAACCATGATGTTTGCACTTGTCTCATATGCAGGTGAGAACTGGACAATGAATAAGAAAGATCAAAGAAGAATTGATGCTTTTGAATTGTGGTGTTGGAGAAGAATATTGAAAGTATCATGGATTGCTAGAAGAATGAACAAATCTGTCCTGGAAGAAGAACAGGGGGAATGCTCCTTGGAAGCGAGAACGGACAGACTTTGTCTCACCTACTTTGGTCATGTTGCCAGAAGTGATCATTTCCTGGAGAAGGGTATCATGCTTAGTAAAGTGGAGGGTCAGTGAAAAAGGAGAAGGCCCTCAACAGGATGGATTGGCAAAGTGGCTAAAATGATGGGCTCCCGTGTAGCAAAGCTTGTGAAATAGGCTCAGGACCGGGCAGTGTTTTGTTCTGTTGTACATAGGGTGAATATGAGTAGTAGCTGATTTTATGTCCCCTAACCCACCAGCCACTCCTCGGAAGGAAGGTTGGGCAATCCTACTTCCGTAGTGATACTGCCTTGGAAACCCAAGGAGGGGTCGCTATGAGTCGGGTTTGACTCGACGGCACATAACAACAACAACAACAACAACAACAATATAGATATATGCAGACACATATCTGCAAAATTTATTGAGTCTCTGGTGAAAATTTATACAAGTTAGATTTCCATTTGACAATTTCCATACAAATTGTTCAATGACGTTAGTTGCATTCATCACAATGTGTCAACATTCTCTTTAAATGTGTTCTGTTTGTTCCATTTCCAGTACTCTAGTTTCCCAGACCCTTTATGGTCTCATTTTTTGTGTACTTCTTGGTCTCGTATTGATGGTTTTTATGTAGAGCATTAATTTTATGGGTAATATATTTTTTTTAATTTTGTGTGTCACTCTGCTATTTCACTAAAGGTGGTCTCAGGGGAAAAGCTCAATTCTAGGTTTAAACAATGTCTTAAGGTGATAGTCTCAGGGAGTCCTCTCTTCTCTACTATTCCAGCTTGTGTGTATGTGTGTGTGTTTTAGTTTGTTTTAATGTAAGTTTCTTCGGATCTCCATGTATATCACAAATATGAACCTGTTTTATCATCTGCATTTTTCCTAATATTATTTGTTTTTGTGTTATAGATTTAGGGTATATTTTAGCACACACAAAAAACTTAATTTTGAGCTAGTCCAATAGGTTTCTCTTTCATCTTATATTTATATATTTCATTTCTTTGTCAAATATGGTCCTTAATCCATTTGTATATTATTTTTACAATGAATCACTTTCTGTTAAAAATCTTGAATTAATTAAGTTTATTTTGTAAAGTGTAGCTATTCTAATTTGTAGTATAGTGTTTACTTCTTTTGATAGCCCTTACAAGGCCAAAAGTGTATGGAGAATGAATGAATCAACAAATGAATGAAAGCGTTGCAGGGTATCGATATAGACATATGGATTAAAACTAGGACACTAGCATTTATCTGTGACCATTTAAAGATAGTTTGTACAAAATTAGATAGTTGCTGCAGCTAAGAATGTTATACTTTCTTTGTTCCAAGAGAAAATATAAAAGTAAGGATTAAGCTCAGTGAAAATGATTTCTTTAAGTTTTGAAACAAAATGGGTGCAGTGATGTGTGACTAAGTCTGAGCGATATTTTCAGGATTAAAAATATTCATTAATAAAGGGAAAAGGCTTTCCTTGCATAAGAATGAATTAGTGCCCCTTTCTGAGATGTGAAGCCTGGCTTTCCCTATCACGCCTCACTGCATTTCTTTATAGCCCAATGAGGCCCAAAGCTAGAAGGAGGCTGTGTTTTCCCACCTCTTACATTCCCAAGTCACATTGAGAACAAGAAACTCTCCTTAGTTTAATAATAATCAATCCCAGATACTGGATCCATTAGTAACCTTAAGCATGGAAAGACTGGGTAATAATTTGATGATCACACACACACACAAATCCTCAATCACCAGATCCTTAGGTTGTTTTTTTTTTTTTTTTTTTTTTTTAAGTATTTGAAAGCCAGTGCTTTTGGGATCAAGGGGAAATCCTTTAAGTTCCCCTGAGAGGTATCTCAGAATATATTAAACCATAATCACTAAAACAAGTAATAATGGTAGCTAACGCTTATTGAGGGCTTAAGATGTGGAAGAAACTTTACTAAGTATTAGTTATCTCCTTTACTCCTTACAATGACCCAGTGGGGTAGGCATTACAGTCATCTCCTTTCACAGATAAGGAAAGGGGATTTCCTCTTTTGGTGAACTAACTGCCCAGTGTCAAAGTCGGTATGTGATAGAGAGATGACTAAGCCTTGACACATTATTCTCTTAAATGCCTATGTTGGTAAAACCCATAGGGCACACTCAGTGAGCATAATAAAGAAAGCACTCTTATCCTATTCTTCTTAATTAGCACAGAGAAATTGTGAATAGAACTGAATAGAGGGCACGGTCAGGACATGAACCTGAATGGGAAACTTTGGACAATTTACATGCCAGAAATGGAAGAGAAGAGGATATCAAAAATGAATTTTACAATCTGCACAGTTTTACTCTGATGTAGCTGTACTGAGCTCATCAGAATTTCCGGCAGCTACCGGCCTGTCTACAATAGTCCCTCCTATATTATGCTCACCTTACACTCTATTGGTTATATATACCAACACAGGATTCAAACTGCTCATGGTGAAGAGAGGCAGATCCTGGCCCCAAGATGCACTCAACAAATGCCCATTCTTTCAGTGAGATGGGGGAGAGCAGGAGCATGCTAGTTTCTTTATGGGCTTGACTATGTGGCACTAGGAGATGTGGACAGGGCTAAGAAGACATCCCAATAAATTTTGTGATGGAGATCCATAATTGGTTGTTAGAGTGGGGAGAAAGGAAGTTTTACTCAAAGGAAGCCTCTGATATCACAAGGTAGGTGAGGAAGCTGAGTGTTAAGGAGCCATGGGCACCCAAACTTTCTCACTGTGAGGCTAATTCAGAATATAGAGATGACTGATACATATGTATTGAAGTCCTGGCCTTATATCTATGGACATGGGCCTTTTTGGAAGTTTTTCTTTATTTATGTTAATGAGTTCATTCCACAACAGGGTGAGTCCTAATAACTTCTGAGTTATTAAAACAGCAGAATAGACACAGAGACACGGATGGGGGAAAACAGACTCCATGTGGGGTCTGGTCTACGAACAAAGGAACACTGAGGATGGCAAGCAGACATCAGAAATTAGGAAAGAGGCCTACTGAACTAGCAGACATGGTTGAAATCTGGATTTAAACTTTTACTTTCCAGAACTGTGAGAAAATAAATTTCTGTTCTTTAAAGCCACACACTTTGTGGTGTTTTCTTATTATGGCAACACTACATAACTAGGACGTATGGCTACTCTACTATCTTCTGCTACTTGGTAGAGTATGCAGGCATGCTACCTTATTGTTTCTTTTCATGCATGGAGTAATTTAGTAAGATAAGGAAAAGACTATGCCCAAGACTAACCTGAGTGGTCTCTGAATCTAAAACACAACCCAAATCAGCTGATAGTGAAGAAAGTGCCCTGCAGTCAAATGCATTTTTTTGTTTACACAGATAAACAGAGGCTTTTTCACAGGATCTTTAAAAGAGCTCAAAGCTTCAGGGGCCCCTGACAGCTCCCACCAAATAATAATTTGATGGGTTAAGTGTAAATGAATCTACACTGTATAAACTATGTTGCCTTTAATGAAGATGTGGGTTTACAGACATTTTGGGTCATCCCCAAGCCCTGGGCACTTGAAAGATTAATCAGGATATTTAGAAATAAAATCCTATCTGGGTGTCTACAGCAGCCATGTAAAGCACTTCTTTTGTCTGGAAGGTCTTGGATGGAAAGATTGGAGTCTGTTTATTATACTTTGTTATTTACTACATCTATCCAATGGCTTAAATGTTCCATTTCATACAGTTTAATCTCAGACCAAATGCCGTTAACTATCTGAGAATGGCTTCTTCTGATTTTTTTCCACAGTTTTCAATTGAAGTTATAATAGCTCCCTATTCCAAGTCTCTGACTAGGTACTGAAGAAATCACCACGCTTCACTGTGGGAGAGAAGATCAAGGGGAGGGCCGAAGCAGTGAGTTCGGAAGCATCTTTCACTGAAAACAGATGATAAAAAAGAGCAGTGATGGAAAGCAGTATAAAGAGCATTAAAAAGAAAGAGTGGTCATTGCAATTCAATAGTCAAACGCGCAAGAAAAGAAGAATAACAAGAAGTTTAGTCAGAGTGTTTAGAGAATTTGTTTAGAGCTCTGTAGATGACTGCACTCCAACAAGCAGTGTGACTGGGACTTAGACATGTGTGTGCTGGGCACTTCCACAAGGGGACTAACTTTTATTTCATAGAAATTAAGTTATCTGCCTTAAAATAAAGTAATAATTGTATGATTTCTATTTGTTCTGAGTGGCTTTAGTACTACATCAAGAACTGCATCAAATTAAACACAACCAAAATAGAAGAACAGCAGGGGCTTTTGTCTGTTTGTTTGTTTGTTTTAAGGATTTATGGTCTTACAAGCAATTGTAAGTTCATGGGTCCATATAAGAGGAAACAGGGATCAGGCAAAGTATGAGCGAAGTAGTAGATAACACCAACAGTTTCATCCTATCACCTTTCTAACCATTCTCTTTTCCAGATCTTTGGATATCTGAGTTGTTATAAAGTCTGTACAGGTCAACTGTTGTTAGCCTTGAGGGCTATCAGTGTTGTGCATCCTCCTCAGTCCCAAGTGCTGCATTGGAACCCAACAAGCAAATAATAACCAACGGGGAAAAGCTCCATTTGGTGTTTGTTATTGTAATACGAACTCCCAAACTCCATCACCTCTGAGATGCAGAGGGCTCATACTAACCTTTAATTGGGTTGAGGATTCAAAATCCCTCATATAATTTTCTGTTTACAAACATTTTTACAAACCTCAGAGGCAATATAAATACGTGTTATATCCTTAGTTGAACCTCAAGTCTTTGTTTTTACTTGTTTTATTACAGAATCCAAATGTGCTTGTAAAGGCTGGCTCATAGAAACCGTAACAGTCCTTGTCAAGACAGCATTCCATAAGTCTTTGCTCTGGACCAAAAGGATGTGTGTGGTTAGTTATCAGAATTATATATGGAAACTTCTCAAATTTCATTTTTTCCTTCAACTTGTTAATTCCCCATATGTGTTGTTGTTGTTGTTATATGCCGTCAAGTTGGACCTGACTCATAGTGACCCCTCTTTGGATTTCCAAGGCAGTATCACTACAGAAGTAGATTGCCCGATGTGTGTAAACCAAACACAATGCAACCATTGCTGTGGAGAAAGATCCAACCCATAATGACCCCTCCTTGGGTTTCCAAGGCAGTATCACTACAGAAATAGATTGTCCAACCTTCCTTCCAGGGAGTGGCTGGTGGGTTTGAACCACCAGCCCTCTGGTTAGCAGTCAAATGCCTTAGGCACTGTGCTACCAGAGCTCCCAACGTGTGTAGTAGAACATAAACAGATTTGTGAGATATTAGGAAGGTTGGGAAATGGGGTCAAGTGGTCATCTGGGTGTAGGGGAACTGAAGAAAGAGAAATGAGGATGGTGTTCAGGAGTCTGATGCAGGACCTGGATAAATATTAATGCTATTGACTGACATGCAGAAACCTAGAGAAGAAACTAACTCTAGGGAAGAGGCATGAAAGGATTTGACATTGTTCACCTGATGAATAACCAGGTATATCTGTCTGCTGGACAGACTCCAGTGACATTCTTATATCAGAGCTCATACATCTCTGAGGACAAGTCTCATTCAGCTAGTGATTGCTGAAATTTCAGTTTCCTAACTCAGAAAATGCATTCCAGGTGCTATTTCTGCTCTTAAATTCTACTATTCAATTTCAAGCAATGCTGCCTCTCCAAGGCTATGAACTTTTGGAAACAAACTTCAAGTGGCAATTCGATCTGCAAAAGATAAAGTGATGACCATATTGAACAGGTCGAAGGTAAAGTCAGAACTCAATAACAGGCCACTAAAGGTCAAACTTCAGGTTCATTCCTCTCTGTTGTTTTGTATCTCTTATGTGTGGCCATCTAGCCAGTTCACAATTACACAAAATAATCTAAGTATACCAATGCCATATTGAAATCCAGGTACTTACTGAGTGTGTAGGGATCCCCTTCCCATTTTCTTTTTATCTAGTATCTGAGTCAAAAAATATATATATCATAGGAGAATGTTTGGGGTTGCAATAGGAATTTCATGGCAAAGGTAAAACGTGCATGGGTCTTCAGCTGAAGTCAAGCATGTTACATATGTTCCTGCTGAACTGAAAAAGAATGGGGAGTTCCAAGAACCACCCTTCCTAGAACCAAACTCAAGAACACTGGGGCTGCAAATTGACTGGTGGTGACAAGGGGATTTCATGCTGAGTCCACAGAAATGGTCACTAGAAAACGGAGATCTCATTTTCCTCAGACTCCTGTTGTTGTTGTTGCTATGTGCTGTAGAGTCGGACCCGGCTCATAGCGACCCCTCCTTGGGTTTCCGAGGAAGTATCCCTATGGAAGTAGATTGCCCCATCTTCCTTCCAAGGAGTGGCTGGTGGGTTTGAACTGTCAGCCTTCTGGTTAGCAGTCAAGTGGCTTAGGCACTATGCTACCAGAGTTCCTAGTCAGTATCATTCAAAGGACATTAAAGTTTGAACTTTGCTGTGTGAGGAGCACCATCAGTATTGCTGTGGAGAGGTGAGTCTTGTTCTCAACACTTATTCTCAGTGCAGCAGTGGAGAGCAAGAGCCAATTTGCCTGAGACCTGAGGGTGTGTGCATACATGAGTGTCTGTGAAAATATTATAGCCTCTCTAGGGAAGAAGTGGTTAACGTGAACATTTCCTCAAAGAGGGAACACTTTCAGTGAAGGAGGGATACCAACTTAAGATTCAGTGAAGATGGGGCAATCTAATTTGAGGACACAACAGATGACGCAAATAGTGTTTTCTTAAACTCATTGATGAACTAATGTCTACTAAATTTGAAAATCCTGCCTGCACCTGCAAATATTTTAAATATGGCCCCCAAAAGGTGTTCTTAGAAAGGAATGACTGGAAACACAAACCCAAGGTCTAGTACATCTCCCTGAGTAGAACTTTGAATAAGTCATTAACCTTCATTGAACACTAGTTTGCTCGTTAGACTATAGCTATACATGTCCCACCACACTTATATAAAAGGGATGTTAGCAAGGTCCAACAGGTCATATATAGCCACATATAGGCAAAGGTGCATATAGTTACAAAATATTAGATCTGCTCTCTCAGCTGCATTGGATTCCCCAGTAGTAAGAGATGTGTAGTTGTTAGGTGTCATTGAGTCAGTTCCAGCTCATAGTATACTATGAACAATGGAGTGAAACACTGCCAGCCTGGCCCTGTGCCACCCTCACAATCACTGCTGTGCTTTAGCCCTTTGTTGCAGCCACTGTGTCAATTCATCCTGTTGAAAGCCTTCCTTTTTCTCAACAACCCTCTACTGAGCATGATTTCCTTCTCCAGGTACTGATTCCTCCTGATAACAGGTCCAAAGTACATGAGACAAATTTCACCATGCTTTCTTCTAAGGAGCATTCTGGTTATACTTCTTCCAAGACTGATTTGTTCAATCTTCTAGTAGTTCCTAATATATGGAAGATTCTTCACCAATACCATAATTGAAATGTACTAGTTCTTTTTTACAGGAGCTCTGGTAGCATAGTGTCTAAGGCACTTGACTGCTAACCAGAAGGCTGGCAGTTCAAACCCACCAGCTACTCCTCGGAAGGAAGGTTGGGCAATCTACTTCCATGGTGATACTGCCTTGGAAACCCAAGGAGGGGTAGCTATGAGTCGGGGTGGATTCTTTTTGGTCTTCCTTTATATCGTCCAGCTTTCATATGTATAAGAAACAATTGAAAATATCATGGCTTGGGTCAGATGCACCTTAGGCCTCAAAGTGACATCTTTGCTTTTTAACATTTTAAAAAGGTTTTTGCAGCAGATTTGCTTAATGAAATATTTATTTGATTTCTCAGCTGTTGCTTCCATAGACATTGATTGTGGATCCAAGTAAAATTAAATCCTTGACAACATTTTCTCCATTTATCATGATGTTTCTTAATGGTCCATTTGTGAAAATTTTTGTATTCTATGTATTGAGATGTAATCCATACTGAAAGTTATAGTCTTGGATCTTCACCAGTAAGTGCTTCAAGTCCTCTTCACTTTCAGCAAGCAAGGTTGTGTCATATCACAGTTGTTAATGAGTCTTCCTCCAATTCTCATACCACATTCTTCTTTATATAGTCCAGATTCTTGGATTGTTTGCTCAGCATACAGATTGATTAAGTATGATGAAAGGATACAACCTTGACACACACTTTTCTTGATTTTAAGTTCAGTATCTCCTTGTTATATTCTGTCTCTTGATCTATATATAGATTCCTTTTGAGCACAACTAAGTGTTCTGAAATTTCCATTTCTCACAATTCTAGTCATAATTTGTTATGACCCATATAGTTGAATGCCTTTGCATAGCCAATAAAACACTGGTCAAAATCCTTATGATATTCTCTACTTTTAGCCAAGATCTATCTGAAATAATCAATTATATCCTTCATTCCGTGTCCTCTTCTGAATCTGACTTGAATTTTTGGCAGTTCCCTGTCTGTGTACTGGTACAACCATTTTAAATTATATTTAGCAAAATTTTATGTAAATGTGATATTAAGGATGTTATTTGATAATCTCCACATTCTGCTGTACCATCCTTCTTCAGAATGGCCACTAATATGGATCTCTTCTTTATGGTAGGTGAGATAGCTTTCTTTCAAATTTATTGGCAAAGATGAGTAAGCACTTTGGTGTTGTATCCTTTTGTTTAAACATCTCTATTGGTATTCCATCAATTCTGGGAGCCTTATTTTTTAACAATGCCACCAGTACAACTTGAATTTCTCCTTTAGTAGCATCAGTTCTGGATATCTTACTTCTTGAAATGGTGGAACATCTATCAATTACTTTAGGTCAGTGACTCTGCATTCCATCCATCCTCTTTTGATTATGCATGCATTGCCAACATTTTCCAATAGATTTCTTCAATATTGTAACTTGAGGCTTTAATTTTTTCTTCAATTCGTTCAGGTTGAGGACTTTTGAGCTTGCTTTTCCATTTTGGTTTTCTGTCTCCAGGACTTTGCACAGTTCATTTTAAAACTTCACTTTGTCTTCATAAACTATCCTTTAAAATCTGTGCAGATCTTTTACTTCATCATTTCTTCCCTTTGCTTTAGCTACTCTGTTCAAAACAAAGTTTCAGAGCTCTTCTACTATCCATTTTTGTAATTTCTTTCTTTCTCGCCTTTTTAATGACCTTTACTTTCTTCATGTATCATGTCCTTGATATCATCTCAAGACTCATATGGCCTCCAGACATCAGTGTGCAATGAGTCAAATCTCTTCTTGGGATAGTTTCTAAATTGGGTGTACTTTGGCTGTCATGAATTTGTTTTAACTTTCTTCAACTTTTACTTGAATTTGCATATGAGATGTTGATGGTCTGTTCCTCAGTCAGCCCTAGACCTTGTTCTCATTGATAGTATTAAGCTTCTCTATCATCTTTTTCCACAGATATAGTTGATTCTTGTGTATCCCATATGTTGAGGCCCATCCCATTTCACCATTTATATTGAAAAAAAGTATTTCCTTTGAAGAAGTTATTGGTCTTGGAAAATTTTACCCATGTGCTTCAGTACCATTTCTATCTTCAAGGCCATTTTTTCAAATTGGTGATCCTCATTTTTATTCCCAACTTTTGCTTTCCAATTACCAGTAATTATCAATGCATACAGATCGCATATTTGTAAATTTCATCTTTTAGAAGTTAGCAAAAATCTTCATTTTCTTCATCTTTGGTATTAGTGGTTTTGTGTGTATTTGAATAGTAATTGTATTAACTGGTCTTCCTTGTAGGTACATGGATATTATCCTATCACTTACAGTGTTTCACTTCAAAATAGATCTGGGCATGTTCCTTTTTTATAATGAATGTGACATGATTTTTCTTCAATTTATCATTCCTAGTTTAGTAGATAGTATGAGGTTTTTTTTTTTTTTTTTTTTTTTTTAATGGCCAATAACAGCTCATTCTAGGTTACTAATGCAAAGGATAGCTTTAAGCATTCCTTTTCATTTTTGACAAGTTCCCATTTTATTAGAGTCATATATTGTGCATTCCATGTTCTGATTATTAATAATTGTTTCTGGCTGTTTCTTCTCATTTTGAGTCATGCCTCATCAACACATGAAGGTCTTGAAAATTTCACTCCATTCTCCATTGACTTCATTAAGGTCAACTCTACTATGCAAAGGCAGCACCTTCTCAGCTATATTTTGAGTATCTTCCAATCTGAGGGACTCATCTTCCAGCACTATATCAGAGAACATTCTGGTGTTATTCATAAAGCTTTCATTGGCCATTTTTATTTTTTAAGAAGTAGATCACTGGATCCTTACTCCTATTATGTCTAAGACTGGAAACTCCTCTGAAACCTGTCCACCATGGGTGACCCTGTTGATATTTGAAATATTGGTGATATAGCTTCTAGCATCACTGCAACATGCAAGCTACCACAGTATGAGAAACTGAGAGGTGACTAGTGGGCTAATTAATATACAGCCCTTACTTTTAGATCAACAAGCAGTGAAAATTCCTATCTATTTCCTCACCAAGGATCCAGCAAATATTTTTTTTTTCTCCCAATGGACCACCTAAAAGAATTGTAATAAACCTCCTACTTGCTGTGTTTGATGTCTGCAGAAGACCATGCATGAAGATGTACAAAAGATATTCAAAAAACATTTTAACATCTCACAGTATTGAACTCAGAGAACTGCAAGGATTGTGTAGCATTTTTAAAGCACTCTACTATTTATGGAAGAATTAGAAGGTGTAGTACATATACACATATGTGTGCATATACAAAGGAGAAAGAGAAAAGGAATAGAGTTTTATCACTTGATTTTGCAGAAGATTATTTGTTTTCTAGTTTTCTTCTAATTCCCCAGTATGTTGAGTGTTCTAGAAGAATATATATCAGTCCACGGCATCAACAGTCTCTATTGACCCTTGTTGGGAATCACTGGTTAAAGGTAAGGATAGGAAAGGGTGTAAAATTGACAGTACAAAACTATTCATACTTAAGGAAAAATAATAAAAGGAAAAGCTGTTTACTGATGAAATACAGAATTGTGATATATAAAACAAGTATGTCAAAACAAAATAAATTTAATAAACAAAATGCAAGTAAACAAATAAGTCTCTAACATCTTTTCATATGAAGTGACTATCATTGAAAACTGTGCTGTACAATACAGTAGCCACAGTTACCATTACATGGCTGTCTAGGACCTAGAAAGCGACACTACCAAAATGACTTGTGCTAAAAGTGAAAAAAGGACATCAGATTTAAAAGGCTTTTCATGAAGAAAAAAAAATACTATCATTTATCAATGTTGAAATGATAATACTTTGGTATATAGATTTAACTAAAATATAATTTGAATTAATAGTACTTATTTCTAGAAAGATTTAAATTACATATACAGCTCACATTATTTTTCTATTGAACAGGGATGGCCTAAAATATCTGAAAAATGGCTCTCAAAGGTTCAATAGTACAAATCCCTAGAAAGAAAAGTAAGTCTTCTTATTAGTAAGATACAAAAATCAGGGATGTTACCCCAAATCACCAGCTGCTTTTAAAATGTTGCGGGCAGAGCTTGGACATTAGGGAATGAGGGTAGTTTAGAAGTAAATGAAAATAAAGTAAAATAACCAAAAGAACCTTTCCAAGACATCATTTTATCATGAGACATGTTATGATGTGGGGCTTTTTATATATTGGGTAGAGTTTAAAATTTTACTAAAAAAAAAAGTGTCCTTGCCTTGGTAGATTGAACTACTTTTTTATAATGTTGTTGTTGTTATGTGCTGTGGAGTTGGACCCAACTCATAGCCACCGCTCCTTGGGTTTCCAAGGCAGTATCACTTTGGAAGTAGATTGCCCCATCTTCCTTCCGAGGAGTGGCTGGTAGGTTTGAACCTCCAACCTTCTGGTAGCAGTCAAGTGCTTTAGGCACTATGCTACCAGAGCTCTAAAATTATATTTTAAATTGTGTCCTTTTTTTTTTTTTTCTTACTTTATAAAATAGAACTGATAAGAGGAATAGCCCTGTTAATTGCATTCTACTCTAGCAAAATCCAGGACTTAATATATATATATATTTTTAAAAGCTATAGCTCTAGGATTTTTATTAGTCTGACCAGTGAAAAATGATGTTTTGACTTTTTTCAGGACAGAACAATAATGATCAATCTCTGATGAAAATAACAATGGTCCTAGGCCACCCCTAAGGAATGACAAGAACCTCGTTTTATAAGTATGCTTAAGCACAATATAGGGGAATTTATTTGTTTGTTGGCTTTTCATAGAAATACATCCAATAAGTCTAATGAAAAATTGAGGTGGATTCATAAGTTGTATTTTTCAGACTGAAAGTCAGGAGCCTATGGAACCCATTTTCTGTGCAGCTGTAAAAGCAATCTTCTCTGCCCCTAATTTAGTAATCATTTATTAAGCACTTCTCTGCCTATCTTGCACTAGGTAGAAAAGACACCAAGATGGATAAGATGTGGACTCTAAATTCCTGGAACAGTACATTTCTATTCCCAATCAACCTTAATTTGCTGATGCTGAAGGGATCCTAAAAATATATATATCACTCACTGCCATCAAGTGGATTCAACACATAGTGACCCTTCCTTGGGTCTCCAAAATGGTATCTCTATGGAAGTAGATTGCTCAATCTTCTTTCAAAAAAATAAAAATTAAAATAAATAAATAAATAAATATATGTATAAAGTATTATATATACATATATATGTATATACAGTATGTGTTTATATATATGTATGTATGTATGTGTGTGTGTGTGTGTGTGTGTATGTATATGTATATAACTTTACCACTTTAGTTTACATTTGAAAGAACAAAGACTCAGAGTATATAATGACTTGCTCAGAGTCACAGAGACAGTTTAGGGAAAGCCAACATTAGAAGCCATGTGTTTTGATCTCCAATTGAACTCTTTTTTATTACCATGCATTGCTTTGTTTTAGAGAACTGCTTCTACAAGAACCATATTCCTTTTTGTTGTTGTTGTTCTTCCAAAGCATATTGCTTACTTTTTTCAAGATATGTCTCTTTGTAGTGAAAGCAATAAGAGTATTTGGGGGACTTCTCTAAACAGAGCAAACCCAAGCAGAGCACAGCCCTGGGCCCTCTCCATAGATCACAGCTTATGGCAGCTCCCCCAGGGAACACAGAAGTGCTTGGACCAGCTTTAAGTTTAAGTGTGTGTCACCATGATGTATGGTGTCTTTAGTGTCCGTATATCATGGAGTGGAAGGGGTGTCGCCCATGGACGGAGAGCATCCATTCTCCTCTCCTGACACTGTGCCTTTTCTCCAAACAAGACATATGTGTGTGATTACAATCTTATCCAGCCCAGCTTGCTCCCTCCAGTGCCTGTCTGCAATGAGGGGCAGAGTCAGGGAAGATTTTGTGGAGGAAAGTTTTGGGGGTATGCTTTGGGAAATAAGGAATGATTTGTAGAATTAAGAATATAGAAGGTTCTCCTATATGGGTTGCTTTCAGCCTTTTGCTAGGATCTCAAAGGATCTAATTCCTGTGCACTGAGAAATATGGAAATTAGTGGTTACTTCTCAAAAGTTGTTTTTTCTGATTTCAAATCACTGATGAACTACTTCCTACATGCGAGATATTGAATGCTCCATTGATTTAGTTTTCTTATGGGAAAAATAAGGATTATATGAAACTACTAGTTACGTCATAGAATTTTTATGAAGAATAAAGAAATAAATACAAACAAAACTGTTAGCTTAGTACCTGGAACTTGCAATATCTTTGATACAGAGTATTAGTATTGGTAGTTATTATTATTATCTCTTCTCTTACACAAAACTATCTAATGTAAAATTGTAAGGTTGGAAAGAGTTGTTCTTCTAATAACTAAATACCTTCTTTAGCAAGAGATTCTATAGTTCTTACTTTCCCACACAAATTGAACAACAGTGTCAACCTCAGAAAAAGAAAATCATTCATTTGATTTTTTGCATTTGTTTGTCCATCCATCCATCATCCACCCACCCATTCATCCATCCATCCATCCATCCATCCATCTATCCATTCATTTATTCATCTACAATTGCATTACTGCTTTGGAGTTTGGTGGCCTAATTGAATGTGCTCGAGGACTTCTTATCTGCTTCTTTCCAATGGTAAAATCTTGGGGGCAAAGTTGGGATCTTTATGTCCTCAGAAGCAGCACTTGTGATTGAGCAGCCTGGGTGAGCATCTGGCCTAAACATGTGTTTTATTCAAATATATGAAGATATATATATATATATATATATATATATATGCCTTAGTTTCCCCCTGGAATAATATGATTGGGGCCTTATGGAGTTGGAATGTGTTGGTTAAATGTTATCTCTCTCCAAGTTGTTCAGAAGGATCTTGAGCATTATCCTTGAGTGCAGGTTTCTACATAGGTTCCAGAGAGCTTGACTCTTCTTCCTCCTCCTCATTGCTTCCAAGCAAAGTCTTTTGTAAGATAGTTGTTACCAAGTAACAAACATGAAAGGCTATTTACAGAATTTCCAAATAGAGCAAAATTCCTGAGCCAATATTCTGATAATACAGAATTGGAGACCTTCTAATGACCAGCCATTACCTTGTATCAGCAGTGGATAGATGCTTCATTGCTGTCCCTGGTTTTCCTTTTCTCACAGATGTTATGAACCACAGTATTAAGGATTTCCAGGTCCCTGAATGGTAAAATAGTTAATGCACTCAGATGCTAATCAAAAAGTTGGGAACTTTGAGTTCCAAGGCACCTCGGAAGGAAGTCCTGGACCAAAAACTATTAGGCATTGAAAATGCTATGGAGTACAGCTCTACTCAACTGTAGGTAGTTTTTTTTATCCTCTCTGAATTGAGGATTTATCTTCATGCATGTTGGTCTTTGTTGCCTAGTATGACTGCAAAAGTCAAAGTTGAACTACCATTTTATCCCAATTTTCTGTTTAGTCTAGTGGCTAGCACAAGCTGAGCATGAAATAATTACTTACTGGTAGGTAAATAGATCTAATGTTGCAATCAGAAATTCTGATAAATTAGATAAGTGACTGCTGACTAGAAGGCTGGCGGTTCAAACCCACCAACCACTCCTCGGAAGGAAGATGGGGCAATCAACTTCTGTAGTGATATTGCCTCAGAAACCCAAGGAGGGGTCTCTATGAGTCAGGTTCAATTCGACAGCACATAACAACAACAACAACTGACTCTTGATCTTAGGTCCAATTTTTATGGCCTAATTATCATCCTCATTACCATAATAATCACCACAATCACCTCTGCTCCTGGCGAGTAGAAGTAGTATTTTGTGGGCTAATCTGCAGCACCTTTCTTTGTGATTGCTATATCACTTCCTGATGATTTCATCCACCTGCAAACAATCCGAATAACAAACACAGCACATAAACCTAAGGTACCACATATAGTAAAACACCAACTGTTCCTCACAGGATAGACTCCAGGGAGTGAACCAACAATTACTGATGTTGTAAAGTCACCCAAACAATCCTTCAAGTACTTTATTTCTTTTATAAGACTTGGAGGCGGGAAGAAAAGATGGGTCCTCTCAATATGCTGATGCTAAAAAGAACACTGACGTTTGTTTTCTGAATGATATTTGACTGTGAGTGCTCAATAATTAGAAATATTTAATGCAGGGAAACATCAGCAAGTTAAAATTGTTTTCGGCTTAAATCTTGGCATTTGCCAGAAAGGAAATGATATGTTAGATATGTTGCATTCTCTCTCAGTATGATAGAAACTAAAGTGGCTTAAAATTGGATTCATTTATAAAGCTGGACACTATTAATATCATTCCCTGCATGATGGTAATTCATTTTACTCTGCTTTGTCTCAGAAGCAGTAGGAGCTCCATTCCTTATATTCAGTTTGCAGTCCTAATTAAGTATTCATTATAGAATACATATTTTTTCATTTAGGACCAAATATCAAACATTTATGTGTTGTATTACACTTGTTTACTATTAGACCAATGTAATGAGGTACTACACATCTAATAGTCATATGTCTTCAACCTGTAAAACAAATGTTCATAAGAGACTCAGCAGGTGCAAAAACCTGTCTCCCTCAGTGGTTCTTACTTCACTGGCAGTCCACCAAATAAGCTAAAATCTTTACCAAATGGAATTATTCTGTTCTCCCCATTGAGAATAAAAAAGATGTCCCAGAGATTTAGTATAAAGTTCAATGCCACATGCAGGAGCTTTACATGAAATTCTGTAGGACCATATCCCACAAAACTATACTGTTAGAATAGATTACAAGAAGGAAAAGAGTATGGAGAGTTTAATTGAATAAAATTAAACCAAAGAAAATTTAGCTAGAACATCAGGATAAATGGCCATTTGGTGAAATCTATTAAATTGTGGTTACACGTTATAAGAAACATGTTTTAGCAAGAAGTAAGTTTCCAACCCTAATAGTTGAATGGTTTCAAGTTTGACTTCATAAAAGTGGAATATATACATAAAATAACAGTGCACATATTGCCCTTATATTTTGCTTTCTCCTTGGGAGTTGCAACAACCCTAGAGAATCTGGTCTATTCAAAATCACATTCTGATCAACACTAGGGGAGAGCTACCCTTCCCAAATACTGAACTTAAAATAAATAATCACATAAACAAACAACCTCAATAACAAGCAAGCTACCAAATTAGGATCATTCAAAGCTGATGATTCTCCTAAGAATTGCTATATAAATGACCCAATGGAAATCATTATGGGAACTTCTCAATCTGTAATTAGATATTTTCTGAGTGTCAATTATATACAAAGGCCTCCATATGTAGTTGTGAATGAAGAATGAAGAGGGAAAAGAGATGAGAAAGAGAAGGAAAAGTCATAATTCACAGTTGTAAATGTTTCCAATCATACTGTAAATCAAACTGTATGAGTACTTA
>NW_006922137.1:956433-959864 GCF_000298275.1 Orycteropus afer afer
ATAATGTCACAGAATAAGGTGTTTCTGTTGGTAAGGAAAATGGTTCATACAGTTTCTTAGGATTATTGTTATCAAGAATGAATGCAGATTTCTTAGAGAAGGTAGTTCTTCTAGGCCTGGAAGAATTGGCAGGATTGGCATTGTTTGAAATGAGAATAAATCCATTTAAGCAAAAGAGGCAAAGTCACAAGAAAAAAAGGAATAAGATAGTGTAGTACCTGTTGGAATGTTGAATGTAAATTGACCTGATAACTGCAAAGGGCATTAGAAGGGTAAAAGGGTGATACATTGGGGAATATGAATTGGCCAGATTATAGAAGGTCTAAATAACATGTTAAGAATTCAAAAATTTATCCTCTAAGAAATTAAGGATTGAGGATTTTGCAGTGGGATATAAAGTGTTATACTCAGAAGGCTTAGACTTATGAGCATGTGATCAAATGGAGAAGAAGGCACTGGAAGAGAGAATGAGGACTGTGGCTACAGCACTAGGTGAATCATGGGAGCCTGACATGAGTTCATGGTATTACCAGAAGGAAAGGACCACTGCAGGATACCAAAGGAGGAAGCCACTGGGCATGGAGACTGATGGTGTTTTGTTAGGTTAAGGCATCAAAACTTCTAACCTGGTGCTCAGAGAAAAAAACAAAAACAATATTTGTTTACTTTATAATTTACTGAGTTATGGTATTTTTTTTCAATTAAAATATATTAGGATGACAGTACATTGTGCCTATCTATGAGTACTTCCCCACAAAATCTCAATTTTTTTCTCAGTTGACTAATGGGTGAACTTAGAGTGTGGAAAAATCTTAGTTTTAAAATGTATTTCATAGAAAAAACAACCAGAGAAACAAACACTATCTATTGTCTGATGTTTAGAACAAGTCTATAGCCAAAGAAAGACTCAAACATCAGAGCTAGGTTTGATGAGCTATTTCCCTTTTCAATTACTCGGAGTAATCCATGTAATAAGGCATGGTTTCTAGAGCTGGAATACCTTTCTGTAGATGGGGTCATGCAGTTTCTGGACTTCCAACATCCACTTCTAGAATTGAGATTCAGGGTACACATCTTTTCAAAGACATAACATTTCCCATTGGTCTTTTAATTTGTATTTTCTTGTTTGTTTCAAAGTTTCAGATTTCTTCCTTTCTTTAAACATTTTAGAAATTTCAGATAAGCAAATATGGGCTATCA
This sequence comes from Orycteropus afer afer, assembly GCF_000298275.1. Taxonomy (NCBI): domain Eukaryota; kingdom Metazoa; phylum Chordata; class Mammalia; order Tubulidentata; family Orycteropodidae; genus Orycteropus; species Orycteropus afer. The sequence goes on from NW_006922137.1 coordinate 957,634, forward strand.
CAGAGGTGTCTTATCTGAGCAACTGCTTCTTGGGCTTCACACACAATGACATGTAGTGCTCATAGAAAACTTCCTTCTCCTCTCTGTCATGTAGGGATTGTTTCTGTTCAAGTCAGGGAAGATTCCCCAACACTACCAGAAAAGTCCCTCTGGCACCAGTGACTATCCTGCCCCATTCTTCACCTTCAGAGGTCTTTACGCACATCAGCTAAATTCGTTCTGCAGGGCCTCTGTGAAGATGGTGACTTTACAAATTCCTCCTTTGACAAATTCGTCCCTGGGGAAACATAATGGATGTTGATGGGGGAAAATGCATCTTGCCAAGATTATAGCTCACTCCAAATATTGAGCTGAAGACTTTGGAAACTGTGCAGTACCTTTTAGGGCTGGAGGTTTACTTAAGATTCAGCTGCAAATGGTTAGCTAATGTTTACAGCAGGGATGCACAATTAATAAATGCAAAAATTATGCTTCATTCCTATTTCCAAAGTGAATAGGATGTTTGTCAAAGCAAGAAGCTTTGCTTTGATTATGAGCTACAGATAATGAAAATGTGTGTATGTTTCACAAATAGATTTGATTCTAGTGGATTGCATTTCCCATAAGGGAATCAAGTTCAACAAATATTTTCACACGCTAACTCCTCAAATCAGACAAAAGGTTTTAGTTGGTTAGATATACTAAAGCCTATGTAAAATGATGAATACAGTTTGGATAAAAACTAAATAATAAACTTTCCAATTGTCTTCTCTAAAATTTATGAGGACTTGCATTTGGTTTCTGTCTCTAATGTACACATGTCATATACTTATTAATACATCTCTTAACCTTGTTAACAAATCATGATGATTGTCTTACACTTATTCATTGTTTATTTTGGACTTGAAAGATATGTATTAACATGTTTTTTGACAAAATGTTTAGTTGCAAATCAGAAATGTAAATCTGGAATAGGGAGAGTTTAGGAATAGAAGACTAATGAATATGTTTTAAAGATCAGGGGCACTGCAAAGGGACTCCGGATAGGAATCCAGACACAAAAGAGTTTAAGGTTTGTTATTCAGCCAGTTGGAGAATATCTTCCCAGAATCAAGAAGAAATTGGCTACCATAACTAGCAAAATGTGTTTTTCTCTTGATCAGGGGAGTGAGATGAACTTTCTAGGGTTAGATTCCAGAATAAGCTAAAATATCCTACTTATATAAACCAAGGAGAGAGGGTGGTCTACCTGGAATATGACTGAATAAGCATAAGAACCGTTTCTTTCACAAAGGCAGAATGTGTTGCAGCCACATTAATATTCACTGTCTCAATTTGTGACATCCTAATTCTTTAGGAGCTCTGGTAGCATAGTGCCTAAGGCACTTGACTGCTAACCAGAAGGCTGGCGGTTCAAACCCACCAGCCACTCCTCGGAAGGTAGGTTGGGCAATCCTACTTCCATAGTGACACTGCCTTGAAAACCCAAGGAGGGGTCGCTATGAGTCAGGGCTGACTCGACGGCAAATAACAACAACAATTCTGAATATTCTCAGAATGTAAACCCATTAATTAAAACAAAGAGAGCAGAAACATTTTATTGTATATTTCAACTACTAAATATTTTCTTTAAATTTTCTTAATGTTATTCATTGTACTGCCAGGAATAACATGGAGTGAAGCTCCTACTTGTACTCAGACTCAATCAAGAAAGAGTTGAGAGGAGGGTGATGAGTGTTAAACAGGAGGATCAATATGGACGGAGCTCCACTCTGAAGAATATCCTTCCTTTGGTGCCTTCTTGATGTTTATTTCTCCTCTTGAACTTCTTAAGAAGAAATGGGACAGATTTCACTTCTTCTTATGAAATTTCAACTCAACCTTGAATTTTCATCACATAATATTATGTAAGTCTGATTTAGTAATTCTCAAAAACAAAAACAAAGAAGACTCACTTCGAAAGACACAGAGATAAGCTGCTTGTCCACTTGCTTCTCAGATAATTTGTTTTGGTAGAGACTGAAAATCATATCTTACAACAAACACATATGCATCTCATTTCTTTCACGGTGGCAGAGAGTGATATTGAGTAAGTTGTGTCTCCACTGACAAAGAAGAGACAATCTCTGTTAACCCAGGACTCTCCTCTGAAACGCCATGGGTTCCAAGGCTGTTTCCTAACAAATTCTCAACATTATTGTTTATGTTGTTGTTGTTGTTATGTGCCATGGAGTCGGCCCCGACTCATAGCG
>NW_006922137.1:959964-964696 GCF_000298275.1 Orycteropus afer afer
TTGAACCGCCAGCCTTCTGGTTAGCAGTCAAGTGCTTTAGCCACTATGCTACCGGAGCTCCCATTATTGTTTGGGGGGCATCAAGGTTAATTGACTATTGCATAGACCCTAAAGAAATTGTTCTACATCCAACTTTTGTGAGTAATGACTAGGGTCTGGTGAGCAGCAATCTAAGGTGCAACTGTTGTTCTCTTCCCATCCTGAGCAAAGAAGAGTGATGAAAATCAAAGATATAAGAAACAATTAGTCAAAAGGATTAATGAAGCATGGGACCTCAGCCTCTATGACCTTGAGATCAGAAGAATTAGATGGTAACTGGCTACCACTACTGACAGTTCTGAAAGGGATTACAAGAAAATGTCCTGGACAGAGTGAGAGAAAATGTGGAACAAAATTCAAAATCATAAAAAAGTCCAGGTTTATTGATCTGATGAAGACTGGTGGAACCACACAGACTATGGCCCTTAGATACTTTTCAATCTAGAAACTGAATTTAACCCCTATGACTCAACTGACATGCTCAACATTTCTCAAGCTGAAAGGAGATAAAAAAAATTCAAGCTTCAAATTGTAAAATTAAAGAAATCTATGGGAAAAATATTGAACAATGCAGGAAGCATTAAGAGAAGATGGAAAGAATGCATAGAGTCACTGTACAAAAAAAGCATTTGTTGACATTCAACCTTTTCAAGAGAAAGCATATGATCAAGAACCACTTGTATTGATGGAAATAGTACAAGTCATACTGAAGGAATGGGTGAAAAACAAGGCTCCAGCAATTAATGAAACATCTATTGAGATGTTTCAACAAATGGATGCAGTTTTGAAGGCATGGCTTACATGCTTATGCCAAGAAATTTGGAAGAGAGTTACCTGGCCATCTGACTGGAAGATATCTATATTTGTGTCCATTCCAAAAAAAAAAAAAAAAAAAATGTGATCCAAGAGAATGGAAATTATTGAAAAATATAATTAATATCACACACAAGTAAAATTTTGCTGAACATAATTCAAAAATGGTTGTAGCAGTATATTGACAGGGAACTGCCAGAAATTCAAGCTGAATTTATAACAAGACATGGAAGGAGGAAAATAATTGCTGATGTCAGATGAATCTTGGCTAAAAACAAAGAATACCAGAAAGATGTTTACCTGGGTTTTATTGACTATGCAAAGGCATTAGACTGTGTGGATACTAGTAAATCATCAGTAGGATTACAAAGAATGGTAATTCCAGAGCAATTAATTGTTCTCATAAGGAACTTATACATCAAGAGGTTGTTGTTCAAATAGAGAAAGGAGAAACTGTGTGGTTCAAAATCAGAAAAGATATGTCTGATTGTTGTGACCTTTCACCATATTTATTCAACCTGTATGCTGAGCAAATAATTCAAGAAGCTCGATTTTATGATGAAGAGTACGTCATCAGAATTGGAGCAAAACTCATTAATAACCTGTGATATGCAGATGACAAGACCTTTTTTGCTGCAAGTGAAGATGACTTGAAGCATTTATTGGTGAAGATCAAAGACCACAGTCTTGAGTATGGATTACATTTCAACATAAGGAGGACAAAAATTCTCACAACTGAACCAATAAGCAGCATCACAATAAATGGTGAAAATATTGGAGTTGTCAAAAATTTCTTTTATTTGGATCCACAATCATCCATGGAAGCAGCAGTCAGGAAATCAGCCACTGTACTCCCCTGGGAAAATCTGCTGCAAAAGACCTCTTTAAAATGTTAAAGGGCAAAGATGTCACTTTGAAGATTAAAGTGCACCCAACTCAACCTATGGTATTTTCAATCACATCAGAAGTATGTGAAAGTTTGACAATGAACAAGGAAGACTGAAGAATTGATGCCTTTGAAATATGGTGTTGGTGAAGAATACTGAAAACTATTCTCAACTGCCAGAAGAACAAACAAATCTGTCCTGGAAGAACTGCAGCCAGAATGTTGCATGAAAGTGAGAATAGCTAGACTTCGTCTCATCTACTTTGGTCAAGTTGTCAGAATGGACCAGTCGCTGGAGAAAGATACCATGCTTGGTAAATAGAGGGCCAGAAAAAAAGGGGAAGACTTTCATCAACGTGGATTGACACAATGGCTACAATGATATGTTCAAGCATAGCAAGGATTGTGAGGATGGTGCAGGATCAGGCAGTGTTTCATTCTGTTGTACACAAGGTCACTATGAATTGGAGCTGGTGCTACTGGCACCAAATAACAACAATAAAAATATGCACTCATTGCATCAAGCATATACGATCAAGAGGACAGCTTTTGCCCAAGGATAGAGCAAGGAAGGTGGGAGGGGATGAAAAGGAGGAATGAATGGAAGGAGGGGCCTTAGGAAGGAAATGGGGAGAATGCTGGTACAGGGTAACAATTGCAGTAAATGTCACAAAACAGAATATGTATGGAGCATTGGATGAAAAACCAATTTTCTCTGTAAATTTTCACCCAAATCACAATTTTTAAAATATCACGTGACAGTTTATGCAAGGAAAGAAATAGAGACTACAATAAGATAACAACAACAACAACAACAACAACAAACTTGCATGTGGCCATGTAAGGTGCACCTATTGGTCTCTCCCAGTCAAGGCCAAATAAGAATGAAGAAAATAAAAGGTGCACAGAATAAATTAGTCCAAGGAACTAGTGGACCACCTCCATGAACCTGAGACCTAAGAACCTAGACAGTGACTAGCTACCCCTACTGACCATTTTGAAAGGGATCACAAAAGAAGCTCCTGGATAGAGTGGGAGAAGAATGTGAACCAAAACTCAAAATCGTGAAAAAAGACCGAGCTTAATAGTTTGATAGACACTCGTGGAATCCCAGAGTCTATGCCTCTTAGACACTCTTCAAGCCTGCAAATGAATTCACTCCGTGGCTTGATTTTCAGTCTATTGTTTAATAGAGAGATAAATGGAGTGAACAATAACACCAAGGAGGTGTGCGCTCCTTAGAACAATCAACCAAATGAGATCAAAAGGGCAGCAGACCACTAAACCCAGGATGACCCACCCACATGCTCTATGGTAATACATCCCTTAGAGCAATAGATCATGGGACACCAGAGGACCAACATTCAAAGTGAGGAAATGCAGGACAAACAAGAGGCATAAATATAAGGGGCACAGGGGGAGGGTTAAAGTGTAAGGAAAGGAGGAGACTGGGTTAGGGCTGGACATGGTAAATGGGGAGTGAAACTAAATGTACATGTAACATTGAATGTAAAACAAGCTCTTAAAAAGAAAATAATAATAATAACAATAAAGGCAACATTTGCCCAGGAATAAAGCTCAGAAGCCAGAAGGTATAGGAAAGAAGAAAGAATGAAAAAGGTAAGAAGACACAAAGTGGGAAGAGTGCTGTTATTTTGTGGAAACTCTACTCAATGTCACAAAACATGTATGAATAGTTGAAGTAGAACCAGTTTGCTATGTACATTTTTATTCAAATCACAACAAAAAGATAAAACACAAGAAAGAAAAAGTTATACATCCTAGATTTCATCTTGACTCTAAAACAGGAGACAAAGATGCTGTTCAGGGACCTGAGATAACCAGATCTTTAGAATTCCTGTTATTAGGATAATTCTCCATTCACAAGGCCAAATGTGGTTTTGAATGCATATGGTAAAGAAGAAACAGAGGAGAAGGTAAAGGAGGAGATTATAAAAGAAGAGGAAAAAGGAGAGTTTGGTAGGATCTGGGTAAGCCTGCTGCTGGGCATGCTCTACAACCACCTAAGTGCCTGTTCTTTCATGGAACGTTCATTCCTTTTCCTTCCTAACCTATGGCTGTTATTTATGTGCATATACAACACAACAACATACATGTAGGAACTCTGGTGGTATAATGCCTAAGGCATTAGTCTGCTACCCAGAAGGTTGGCGGTTCAAACCCACCAGACTCCTCAGAAAGAAGGTTGGGCAATCTACTTCTGTAGTGATACTGCCTGGGAAACCCAAGGAAAGGTCAATTCAGTCTTTCTTATTTGTTGTTCAGCTTTCACATGCATATGAGGTGACTGAAAATACCATGACTTGGATTGTTGTTCTTCTTGTTGTTAGGTACTGTCAAGTCTGCTCTGACTGATAGTGAACCTATGTACAGCAGAATGAAAAACTGCCCTGTTGTGTGCCCGCCTCACAATCCTTGCTATACCTGAGCCTATCGCTGCAGCCACTGTGTCAATCCATCTCTTTGCTTGGATTATGTGCAATTTATTCTTCAAAGTGACATCTTTGCTCTTTAAGACTTTAAAGAGGTCTTTTGCAGCCAATTTGCCCAGCATAAAACAGCATCTGATTTCTTGACTGCTGCTTCCATTGGGGTTGTTTTTGGCTCCAATAAAATTAAACCTTTGACAACTTCAAACTTTTATCCGTTAATCATGATTCTGCTAACTGGTCCAGTTGTGAGGTTTTTCTTTTCTTTTCTTTTCTTTTGTGTCTTAATTATGGGCTACAATGTTTTAGTGTATTCACCGAATTCTGCAGCCATCACCATAATCTAATTTTAAAACTTTTCATCCTCTTAATCTATATCAGTCAATCCCCATTCCCACAAGCATGTAACCATTGAGCCACTATAGTTTTGCCTGTTCTGAACATTCACATAAGTGGAATCATTCAAAAATTATAGCCTATTCTGAGCATTCACGTAAGTGGAATCATTCAAAAATTATAACTAGCTTTTCTCCCTTTCACATAT
>NW_006922137.1:965036-969040 GCF_000298275.1 Orycteropus afer afer
ATATATATATATATATATATATATATATATATATATATATATATTTCAATCTACTTAGAAATTTTCTATCCCCTCCCCTCTCATCCATGATAACTAACAAAGAGTTTCCTTCTGTATATAAACCTTTCATTGACGTTTTACAATAGTGAGCTAATACAATATTTGTTCTTCTGTAATTGATTTATTTCACTCAGCATGATATCCTCCAAGTTCATTCATATTATTCAGTGTTTTGCAGATTCTGCCTTATTCTTTAGGGTTGCATAGTACTCCGGTGTGTGTATGTGCCACAGTTTGTTTATCTATTCATTGCTTGATGGGCACTTAGGTTGTTTCCATCTCTTTGCGATTATGAATAGTGCTGTGATGAACATGGGTGTGCGTATATCTATTCATGTCCTACATCTCACTGCTTTAGGATATATACCTAGTAATGGGATTGCTGAATCAAATGGTATTTCAATCTCCAAATTTTTAAGGAATCACCGTGCCGATTTCTACAGTGGTTGTATCATTTAACAGTATCACCAGCAGTGTATAAGAGTCCCCATCTCTCCGCATCCTGGCCAACGTTTATTTTCTTTCTTATTGAACTTTGCTGGGGTGAGATTGTATCTCATGGCTGTTTTAATTTGCATCTCTCTCGATGGCAGTGAGTTTGGGTTAATGAATAATGATCATGAACAGTTCTTCATGTATTTGTTGGCTATTTGGATATCTTCTTTGGTGAGATGTCCATGTCTTCTGACAATTTTTTAATCAGATTGTTTGTCTTTTTGATATCAAGCTGTTGGGGTTTTCTATGAATTTTAGCGATAAGCCCTTTGTATGATATATCATTATAGAATATTTTTTTCCCATTCTGTAGGTTCTCTTTTTACTCTTTTGGAGAAGTCTTTTGACGCACATAACAATTTAATTTTAGAAGGTCCCAATCGTCTAGTTTATCTGCAGTTTGTGCATCCTGGGTTATGCTTGATAATCTGTTTATGCCATAAATTAGAGTCCTTAAGTTTGCCCCTATTTTTTAGTTCTAGGTTTCACTTTTAAATCTTTGATTCAATTGGAGGTAGTTGTGTGTGTGTGTGTGTGTGTGTGTATTATGTGCTGTTTGGTCAGACCCAACTCATAGCGACCCCTCCTTGGATTTCCAAGGCAGTATCTCTACGGAAGTAGATTGCCCAACCTTCCTTCCAAAGAGTGGCTGGTGGATTTGAACCACCAGCCTTCTGTTTAGCCTTCAAGTGCCTTAGGCACTATGCTACCAGAGCTCCTTTTGCTGGTGTAGAGGAAGCCAAATGATTGTTGTATGTTGATTTTGTATCCTGCCACTATGCTAAATCTTTCAATAAGTTCCATTTGTTTTCTTGCTGGGTTTCTTGGGTTTTCTATGCATAGGATCATATAATCAGCAAATAGGGATTACGTCTTCCTTACAAATTTGGATACATTTGATTTCCCTATCTTGCATTATTGTCCTGGCTAGGACTTCCAACATACTGTTGAATGGAAGTGGAAATAGAGAGGATATTTGTCTGGTTCTTGTTCTCAGAAGGAATGGTTTAGTGTCTCTCCATGGAGAATATGGTTGGTTGTTGGTTTTGTATATACGTCTTTTATTATATTGAGCAATTTCCCTCCATTCCTATTTTGCTGAGAGGTTTTATCAGGAATTGGTGTTGGATTTTATCAAATGCCTGTCTTCATCTGCTGATATGATAATTTGACTCTTTTCCTTTATTTTATGTGATGGATTGTGTTGATTGTTTTTCTAATTTTGAACCATCCTTGCATGTGTGTTATGAAACCCACTCGGTCATAACATATTGTTTTTTGACATGTTGTTGGAGTCTATCAGCTAGGAGTTTGTTGATGATTTTTGCTCCTATACTCATGACAGATTTTGACCTGCAGTTTTCTTTTCTAGTGTCTTTGCCTAGTTTTGGTATCAGAGTTATGCCTGCTTCATAAAATGAATTTGGAGGAATCCAGACTTTTCTATGTTCTAAAAAAAATTTGAGTAGGTTTGTTGTCAGTTCTTCTTTAAATGATTGGTAGAATTCTCTACTGAAACCATCTGGGCCAGGACTTTTTTTTTGTTGGCAACTTTTTTAAGACATGTTCAATTTCTTCTTTTGTTATAGGTATATCCAAATTTTCTACTTCAGTCTGTGTTAGTTTAGGTAAGTAATGTGTTTCTAGAAAATGGTCAATTTCTTCTAGGTTTTAAAATTTGTTAGAGTACAATTCTTCATTATATTCTGATATTAATTCTCTTTATTTCTGGTAGTTCTATTGTGACATTATCCCTTTCATTTCTTATTCATGTTATTTGCATCTTCTCCTCTTTTTCCTTTGTTAAGTTTGCCAGAGGTTTGTTGATTTTGTTAGCTTTTCAAAGAAGCAACTTCTAGTCTTGTTGATTTTTTCTATTATCTTTCTATATATATATATATATATTGTTTCATTTATTTCTGATCAAATTTTCATTATTTATTTTCTTCTGGTGACTGGAGGCTTTTTTTTTTTTTTTTTTTTTGCTGTTCTTTTTCTAATTGTTGGAGATGTTGGGTTAAAATGTTGATTTTCACTCTTTCTTCTTTTTGATGTCTGCATCTATTGTTATAAATTGCCCTCTGATCACTGCTGTTACTGTGTCCCAAAGATTTTGGTATGTTGTGTTTTCATTCTCATTTGATTCAAAGAAGTTTTTAATTTCATTGCTTTTGAGGAGGATGTTATTCAGTTTCCATGTGTTTGCTCTTTGTCTGTTAGTCTTCCTAGTGTTGATATCTAATTTTATAGCATTTTGATGCTTTATAGTCTTTCAGTGTTTTAAAATGTATCAAGGCTTACTTTGTGGCATAGCATATGGTCTGTCCTAGAGAACATTTCACATGTGCTGGAAGAGAATATAGACTATGCTGTTGTTGGGTGAGTTACTCTGTATATGTCTATAAGATCAAGTTGGTTTATTGTGTTGTTTAGTTCTTCTGCATCTTTTTCAAATTTCTTTCCGGTTGTTCTATTGTTTATTATTTTATTGAAAGTTGTGTATTAAAGCCTCCTACTATTAATGTGGAGACACTTATTTTTCTTTTCAGTTCTGTTAAAGTCTGATTTATGTATTTTGGCTCTCTTTCATTGGATATGTAGATATTTATTATGCTTATGCCCCTTGTTCAATTGATCCTTTAATCATTTTTAATATCCTTCCTTGTCTCTTATGGTCATTTTTGTCTTAAAGTTTATTTTACCAGAAATTTATATTGCCACTCCTGCTCTTTTTTGGTTGCCATTTGCCTGGTATATCTTTTTTCAGGCTTTGATTTTTAGTCTACTTTTGTCTTTGCATCTAAGGTGAATCTCTTGTAGAACAGCGTATTGATGCATCTTATTTTGTTATCCAGTCTGCAACTCTCCATCTCTTGACTGGTGTATTAAATCCGTTTACATTCCATGTAATTATCAACAAGAATGAATTTATTGATGTCTTGTGTGTGTGTGTGTGTGTGTGTTACTGATTTTTTTATTCCATATAATTTTCTGCACTGAGCTCATTTTGTTTATGAATAGTGTTATCATTTTCTTCATTGCTATTGGTTTAGTATTTGCCAGGTATTTATTACTATTATTATTATTTGCTTTATATTTGTTTTTGTCCTCTTATTTTGATGTGAAGTTTTATTATTTTTCTTTGAGATTACTCTGTGATTTATTATGTTCTTCTCAAGTTTAAAACAGTCTGTTCTATCATATAATTTTCTTGACTTTCATGCCATTTAGAAAGGCTAAAATGAAGGTATTTATTCCCTCATTTTGGTTTGTAGTTGTCCTCATTTGCCAGTTGATATCTGATTCTCTGTTTACAGTTCTGTAGGCTTATTTTACTTTGGATACTTCTGCTCTGGTAGCATAGTGGCTAAGACACTTGCCTGCTAACCAGACGGCTGGCAGTTCAAACCCACCAGCCACTCCTTGGAAGGAAGGTTGGGCAATCCTAC
>NW_006922137.1:970715-977471 GCF_000298275.1 Orycteropus afer afer
CGTTTTTGTGTATGGTGTGAGGTACAGATCTTGTTTCATTTTTCTGCAAATGGATCTCCAGTTTTGCCAGCACCATTTATTAAACAAACTTTCTCTTCTCCATTTAATGGATTTTTGACCTTTGTCAAAGATCAGCTGACTGTAGGTCGATGGATCTATTTCTGGGTTCTCAATTCTATTCCCTTGGTCTATGAATCTGTCATTAAACCAATACCAGGCAGTTTTGACTACTGTGACTGTATAGTAGGTTTTGAGATCCGGCAGTGTGAGACCTCTGACTTTGTTTTTCTTCTTCAATAGTGTTTTGCTTATCTGAGGTCTCTTTCCTTACCATATAAAGTTATTGATTGTTTTTTCCATGTCCTTAAAGAATGTTTATGGGATCTGGATTGGTATTGCATTGAATGTATAGATTGATTTGGGTAGAACTGACATTTTCACAATGTTCAATCTTCCTATCCACGAGCATGGGATGTTCTTCCATTTATGTAGATATCTTATGGTTTCTTGAAGTAGTTTTTTATAGTTTTCTTTGTATAGGTCTTTTGTGTCCCTGGTAAGATTTATTCCCAAGTATTCTATTTTTTTGTTAGCCATTGAAGACGGTATTGATTTCCTTGTTCCTTTTTCAGCAATCTCTTTGCTAGTGTAGAGGAATCCAACTGATTTTGGGGTGTTGATCTTATATCCTGCCACAATGCTAAATCTCTCAATTAGTTCCAGTAGACTTTTGACTGGGTCTTTTGATTTTTCTAGGTATAGGACCATATCATTAGCAAATAGTAATAGTTTGACTTCTTCCTTACCAATTTGGATGCCTTTGATTTCCCTTTCTTGGCTTATGGCCCTGACGAGGACTTCCAGTACAACGTTGAATAGAAGTGGTGTTAGCGGGCATCCTTGTCTGGTTCCTGTTCTCAAGAGGAATGGTTTCAGTCTCTCCATTGTGAATAATGTTGGCTGTTAGTTTTACACAAATGCCCTTTATTATGTTGAGGAATGTCCCCTCTATTCCTATTTTGCTGAGAGTTTTGATCAGGAATGGGTGTTGGATTTTATCAAATGCCTTTTCTGCATCAATTGATATGATTATGTGGCTCTTCTCCTTTGTTTTATTTATGTGGTGGATGACGTGGATTGTTTTTCTAATGTTGAACCATCCCTGCATACCTGATATGAACCCTACTTGGTCGTGATGAATGATTTTCTTGATTTGTTGTTGGAGTCTATTGGCTAGAATTTTGTTGAAGATTTTTGCATTTATATTCAGAGGGATATTGGTCTGTAGTTTTCATTTTGAATGATGTCTATGCCTAGTTTTGGTACCAAGGTTATGCTTGCTTCATAAAATGAGTTAGGGAGGATTCCATCCTTTTCTACGTTTTGGAATAGTTTGAGTAATATTGGTATCAGTTCTTCTCCGAGTGTTTTGTAGAATTCTCCAGTGAAACCGTCTGGGCCAGGACTTTTTTTAATTGACAATTTTTTGATGACCTGTTCAATTTCTTCTTTTGTGATGGTCCTGTTCAACTTTTCCACATCAATCTGTGTTAGTTTATGTAATTGGTGTGTTAGTAGAAAATTGTCCATTTCTTCCAGATGTTCAAATTTGTTGGAGTACAGTTCTTCATAGTCTCCTGGTATTATCCTTTTTATTTCAGTTGGTTCTGTTGTGATGTCACCCATTTCATTTCTTATTTGTGTTATTTGTATTCTCTTCCTCTTTTCCTTTGTTAAATTTGCCAGTGGTTTGTCAATTTTATTGATCTTCTCAAAAAACCAACTTCTGGTCTTGTTGATTTTTTCTATAGCCCTTCTATTTTCTGTTTCATTGATTTCTGCTCGAATCTTGATTATTTCCTTCCTTCTGGTGACTGTAAGTTTTTCTTGCTGTTCTTTCTCTAATTGTTGGAGATGTTCATTTAAAGTGTTGATTTTGGGTCTTTCTTCTTTTTTGATGTGTGCACTTATTGCTATAAATTGACCTCTGATCTCTGCTTTTGCTGTGTCCCAAAGATTTTGGTATGTTGTGTTTTCATTCATTGCCAATTTTTCAAACCCATATCTCAGTGGGAAGTTATTTGGAAATTAACTTATATTGTGGGGTTGTTGTTGTAGCAAAGATTCAAAGACTAACTTAGCTTCACTAGTGCAGATCTTGAATTGTATGATTTAGAATTGGGAGATAATTCTAAACCTGAGGTGTGCTTATGTTGTTGTCATTAGGTGCCATCATGTTGGTTTCAACCCTTAGTAAACTCATATGCACAACAGCATGAAACACTGCCCAGTCCTGTGCCATCCTCACAATCATTTATATGCTTGAGCCCATTGTTAATCCATCATTTTGAGGGTCTTCCTCTTTTTCACTGACTATCTATTTTACCAACCGTGATGTCCTTCTCTAGAGACTGGTCCCTCCTGATGACTTGCCAAAAACACAAAAGATGAAGTCTCATCATCCTTGATTCTAAGGAGCTTTCAGATGTGTTTCCTCCAAGATAGAGTTGTCTGTTCTTCTAGCAGTCCATAATACATTCAATATTGTTCACCAAAATCACAATTAAAATGCATCAAATTGTCAATACCTAGGTACAGATAGGTAATTATCTCTTTTCTTCATCTGTAAGATAATGGTGGGGTTAGAAGTTCCATTATTAAGGAGAATTATCTGTTGCTTATACAAAATAATCTTGCATTTCTTCAGGTCTCAATAGCCTGTGTTTTCTTTTTAAACAAGAAAAAAAGCTCAGAACTTCTACACGTTCTTATTTTAAGTCCATTCAAACTATCTTTTTGCTGTTGTTGCCCCCTTTAAGAAAATTCCAGATGAAAGCATAAATCTGCAACATGAACTGATTTGCTGCACAGCACGATAATTCTTTTAAGTAGTTTCTATTATAAGAAAATTAATTTCAAGGCATTTCGTACAGTTCTAGTAAAATCCTTCTGCTCCACAGGGGTTCATGAGCAACATTAACTGTGCAGCATTTGCTGGGTATGCCTACTTATGACTTTTTTTTTTTAATTTGGGCTTTTTGAAAAAATGTAATTTTTTTTCATCCCTGCATGAAAAATTGATAAAACTTAGATTTGAGAGATTTGTAACAAAAACAAACTTTCTTTTTTTCCTATGTCATGTATGAGAAGATATATAATTTCTCCTGGCAAAACTTCATAGTTCATTTATTTATTTGTTTATGTACGTATGATATTTGTTTCATCAAAGGTGTTCTCAAGAAAACTATGTAAATTATCTGCACAAAACTCTCTAGCTCTAGATTGGTTTCTTGGTGAGACTGACCTAAGACATTTGAGATATGAAAGTTTTTTTTTTTTTTTTTAAATAAACTGGCTCCATTATATCTCTGTTCCAGAAAACATCTTAGCTCTGTCTCCTACAAATATCATTGCCTTCTCCTCTTCCTATCTTGGACAAGGATTATTATGATCCTGTAATCAGTGCTGTTGGAAATGCTTGCTTTCCTCACAATATTCTCTCTTCTTAATGCATGGGTTCCTAACTCTTCCTCTAGTTCATGGTAACTGTACAGTCACACTTCAAGGACCAATTTATACCTCATATTTTATAACCTGTCTTTCCAGATTATCTCCTCATCAAATCCACTGTTAATGGTTTCTCTTCCCTCTGAACCATGTTGCAACTGGTATTAGTGTTACTTTGCTTCATCACAAGCTGCTTTGTGGCACTAATTATAAACACTTTGGCTGAGGACTTGACATGTTTCTTGTTTTTATCCCCTACAACAACTTGAAGATTACTAAGGAATCAGTGGTCTTTCAACATGTGGTTTTGCTTGTTTGGTTCCCTAAGGCCTGACTATAACATAGCTCATATGAATGTCATATTTCCAAGTAAATGACCAGATTCAGACATAATTTTCTGGTAGTGCTAATTCTAAACAGTATACAGGGACAAAAACAAAAAATAATTTCCATAATGTGAATTATTTACATTTGTTGTTTTTGCTGTTAGGTGTTATTTCTGACTCATAGTGACCCTATCTATGTACAACAGAATGGAGCCCAGCCGGTCCTGCCTCACCCTCACAATTGTTGCTATGTGAGCCTATTGTTGCAGCTACTGTGTCAATCCATTTCATTGAGGGTCTTCCTCTTCTCTCATGCTGTGCTTTACCAAGAATGATATTCTGCTCCAGGGACTTGTCCCTCCTGATAACAAAACCAAAGTATAAGAAATGAAGTCTCACCACCATTGCTTCTGAGGAGTACTCTGGTTATACTTCTTCCAAGAGAGATTTGTTCATTCTTCTGGCAGCACATGGTATAACATGGTACATTCAATATTCTTCACCAACATGCTATGTATGTATGCTCTTCAAATAAATTACTATACACTAAATAGTATGGTGATTTTTATTACATAATTGATGGTGTTAGACACTCAACAAAAGTCCTTAGTCTTGAAGAATCTTACATTGAGATTATATAAACTCAATTGTTCCTCTGCAAGATATAGTGGCTGGAAAGTGTGAGAATTTTCATCCTTAAGCTTATTTATCACTAAATCCAAAGTCTATGGGGTAAATTGGTTTCATTTTCTTATAAAACATGAAGTAATAATAAATATTTGATTAAAATATTAGCATGTACAAAATATTTCCTTATTTTTATTTGATTTAATTTTGATTGATTTAGTTGTGGTGGCTCTTGTTAGGTTCTGTCAAATTGGTTCCAACTCATAGCAAACTTATTTACATCAGAATGAAATACCGCCTGGTCCTGCATCATCCTCACACTCATTGCAATGTTTCAGCTCATTGTTGAAGCTTCTATGTCAATCCATCTCATTGAAGGTCTTCTGCTCTTTTACTGATGCTCTATTTTGCCAAGCATCTCATTCTTCTCCAGGAACTGGTTCCTCTTGATAACATGACCAAAGTAGGGAAAAAGAAGTCTCACCTTCCTAACTATTAAGGAGAATTCCAGCTGTACTTCTTACAGGACAGATTTCCTTCTTCTGGCCAACAGAATTCAGAGATGATATCATTTCCATCTCATGCAAGTAAAATTTTGCTGGGAATAATTCAAAAACTATTGTAGCAGTATATAAACAGAGAACTTCCAGATATTCAAACTGGAATCAGAAGAAGGCACGGAATGAGGGATATCATCTCTAACATCAAATGGATCATGGTTGAAAGCAGACAATACCAGAAAAAAATGTTTACCTGTGTTTTATTGACTCTGCAAAGGCATTCCATTGTGTTGATGAGAAGAAATTATGGAAAACATTGCAAAGAAAGGGAATTCCAGAATGCTTAATTGTGCTCATGGAGAACCTGTGCAGACAAAGAGGCAGTCATTTGAACAGAGCAATGGCATATTGCATGTTTTAGATTCTGGAAGGTTATGTGTCAGTATTGTATTGTGTTGTATTCAGTAAAAGTTACTCTGGTAGCAATCAGAAAAGATTCTCTTTTAATGTTCCATTGCAAAATAACACTAAGTAACCAACCAATGTAAGAGCAAGAATGCATCATTTTTACTCAAACAATCCCTAATGCTTCAAATATATTCCACTTACCATGCCATCTGGGATTAAAAAAAAAAAAAAAAATTAGTTTGAACCACGGCTGCCCTTTTCTTGATGGGCATGTTTTCCTCATATCACTTAGCAATTTTCACTGATAAAATTTCCCTTTCTTTGGCCAGTGGAGGAGAAATTAACTAGAGTCTTCTAGACCTAACTAATAATTGTTCCATTTGGAGACATGGGCCCTGAATCTTGGTCCTACTGATCTACAAAGCATTTATGACTGCTAGAAGACCATGATAACCCTTCCAAAATTAAAGAACATGTTAGTAGAATCAAGCGATTAATATAAGAAATTTGGTGCCTTGGTTTTATGGGCTGAAGAAAAAATATCAACATTCAACCCAGCTGGAGACATTTAAACACAGATTTTCTCAGTTTCTACTCAGAGTGAAATCAATAATTATGAGATGGAAACCTAACTCCATTTACTCTACAGAAGTGCCATGAGTTGACTGCAGATTGTATTTTTCAGAGTTGAGACTAGATTGGCAACACTATTTCTATTCACCCACTGGATAGATGATGTTTTCCAGCTAGGCTAGTTCATTTGACTCTGATTTCTCCATAAAAGAAGGTCCTGATTTAGATTGTTTCTAAGAACTTTTCAATTCTAAACTTGTATATTATTCTACATCTACGGGCTCAAAAAGAGGGAAAGCATTTGACTAACATGGGAAATAGGAGCTCTGGTAGGGTAGTGGCTAAGGCACTTAAATGCTAACCATAAGGTTGGCTGTTCAAACTCACCAGCCAATCCTTGGAAGGAAAGTTGGGCAATCTACTTCCATAGTGATACTGCCTCGGAAACCCAAGGAGGGGTCATTATGAGTGGGGGCTGACTCAACGTCATGAAACAACAACAACAATATGGGAAATTGATATTAATCTTTTAATCAGTACTGATATGTTATCCCCTTGGAAGGAAGATTGGACAATCTACCTCCATAAAGATACCACCTCAGAAACCCAAGGAAGGGTTGCTATGACTTGAACCAACTCAACAGCAGTGAGTTATGCCCTCCCTACTCCCAGATTTTGTTTTTTCACTCTCAAATAATTGAGTCAGATAAAAAGTAATGTCTCCTTCTGTTTGCAGAATTGATTTCTGATTAGCTTTTCAATTGGCTCTACCACCTGAAAATGTGCTTCTTCCAGGCCTGTGCTGTTTGTTGAAT
>NW_006922137.1:978921-981773 GCF_000298275.1 Orycteropus afer afer
CACAGTAATGCCCTTCTTTGTCTGTTGATCCAGAGGCATGAGGAAGCCAAAATGGCCAGGTGGCATTCTTAATTTCCAGTTCAATGCAATCAGTATTGTGTCTCCAGGTGGGAGTGTGTCTCCAGGTGGGAGTGTGTCTCCAGGTGGGAGTGTTCCTCCCTTTGGGACTGAGATCTCTAGACCCGCAGAGCATAGGGTAGCAGGGACAGGAAGCAAAAAATTTTTTGAGTGGGTCACTAAGGGTAGTAGTGAGTGATACCACTCCTGTTTCCACAGCTTGGTTCCTGGACCCATGAATCCTGGTTATTGGAGAAACAGAACCATATATTGGACTCTGGTTTAGAGCATATACAGCCTCCTGGAGAACATTGTCCCAACCTTTCAACGTATTGCCACCTACCTGGTGCTGTATTTGTGTTTTAATTCCATTGTTCTATCAAACCAGCTACTTCAGGATGGTGGGGAACATGGTAAGACCAGTGAATTCCATGAGCATAATCCCACTGCCGCACTTCATGTGCTGTGAAATGAGTCCCTTGATCTGAAGCAATGCTGTATGGGATGCCATGGTGGTGCATAAGGCATTCTGTAAGTCCATTGGTGGTAGTTTTAGCAGAAACATTGCATGCAAGGAAGGTGAATCCATATCCAGAATAAGTATGTATTCCAATAGGAACAAAATGCTGTCCATTCCATGATGGAAGTGGTCCAATGTAATCAACCTGCCACCACGTTGCTGGCTGATCACCCCGAGGAATGGTTCCATATTGCGGACTCAGGGTTGGTCTCTGCTGTTGGCAGATTGAGCACTCAGCTGTGGCGGTAGCCAAATCAGCCTTGATAAGTGGGAGTCCATGTTGCTGTGCCCATGCATAACCTCCGTCCCTGCCACCATGGCCACTTTGTTCATGAACCCATTCAACAATGACAGGAGTAGCTGGGGAAAAAGGACAGCTGGTTTCCACAGAACGTGTCATCCCATCCACCTGATTGTTAAAGTCCTCCTCTGCTGAGGTCACATTTGATGGGCATTCACATGAGACACAAATATCTTTACTCCTTTGGCCCTTTCAGAGAGATCTATCCACATGCCTCTGCCCCATATATCCTTATCACCAGTCTTCCAATTATGCTCCTTCCAAGTCCCAGACCATCCAGCTAAGCCGTTAGCCACAGCCCATAAATCCATATATAATCGCACATCTCACTATTTCTTGTTCCATGCAAAGTCAACAGCCATATGCTCAGCTTGAAGTTCTGCCCATTGGGAGGATTTCCCCTCACCACTGTCTTTCAAGGAAGTCCCAGAAAGAGGCTGCAGTGCCGCTGCTGTCCTCTTTCGAGTGGTGCCTGCTTATCGCACAGAACCATCTGTAAACTAGGCATGAGTTTTCTCTTCCCCAGTCAACTGATCATAAGGAACTCCCCATTAGGCCATAGGTGTATAGAGGGACAGGGAAGGAAATGTGACTGGAGTGGAGACCATAAGCATTTGGGCCACTTCCTCATGCAACTTACTTGTGCCTTCAGGCCCTGCTTGAGCCCGGTCTCTGATATATCACTTCCATTTAATTATGGAGTGCTGCTGTGCACGTCCAAGTTTATGACTCTGTGGGTCAGACAACACCAAGTTCATGATGGGCAGCTCAGGCCTCATGGTGACTTGGTGGCCCATGGTTAGACGTTCAGTCTCTACCAAAGCCCAGTAACAAGCCAAAAGCTGTTTCTCAAAAGGAGAATAGTTATCTGCAGAGGATGGCAGGACTTTGCTCACAAATCCCAAGGGTTTGTGTTGCGATTTGCCAATGGGAACCTGCCAAAGCTTCCAAACAGCATCTCTATCTACTACAGACACTTCAAGCATCATTGGATCAGCCAGATCATAGGGTCCAAGTGCAGAGCAGCCTGCACGGCAGCCTGAACCTGTTGCAGGGCCTTCTGTTACTCTGGACCCCACTCAAAACTAGCAGCTTTGCGAGTCACTTGATAAATAGGCCACAACAACACACCCAAGTGAGGGATATGTTGCCTCCAAAATCAAAAGAGACCCACCAGACATTTTGCCTCCTTTTTAGTTGTGGGGGAAGCCAGATACAATAACTTGTCCTTCACTTTAGTGGGAATATCTCGACATGCCCCACACCACTGGACCCCTAGAAATTTCACTGAGGTGGAAGGTGCCTGGTTTTTTGTTGGGTTAATTTCCCAACCTCTAGCATGCATATGTCTCACCAATAAGTCTAGAATCAATACATCTTCTATACTAGGTCCAATTAGCATAATGTCATCAATATAATGGACCAGTGTGATGTCTTGTGGAAGGGAAAGGTGATCAAAATCCCTACGGACTAAATTATGACATAGTGCTGGGGAGTTGATACACCCCTGTGGAAGGACTTAGAAGGTATACTGTTGGCCTTGTTAGCTGAAGGCAAACTGCCTCTGATGGTCTTTTGAAATTGGTATTGAGAAAAAAGCATTGGCCAAATTAATAGCTGCGTACCAAGTACCAGGAGATGTACTAATTTGTGCAAGCAATGAAACCACATCAGGAACAGCAGCTGCAATTGAAGTCACCACCTGATTAAGTTTATGATAATCCACTGTCATTCTCCAAGATCCATCTGTTTTTTGCATAGGCCAGATAGGTGAATTAAATGGGGATGTGGTGGGAATCACCACCCCTGCATCCTTTAAGTCCTTGATGGTGGCAGTAATTTCTGCAACCCCTCCAGGGATATGGTACTGCTTTGGCTTACTATTTTTGTAGGTAGAAGCAGTTCTAATGGCTTCCACTTGGCTTTTCCTACCATAATAGCCCTTACTCCACATGTCAGAGAGCCAATGTGGGA
>NW_006922137.1:983948-984632 GCF_000298275.1 Orycteropus afer afer
CAATCTTACATTCCTTGCACCATTATCCCACACCCTCAGTAGCCATTCCCATACATATTCTCCAGGTTTCTGTCTGTACATTTTGGCAAAATCAATCAGGTCTTTTCGAGTATGGCATATCACCTCCTCAGTCACACTTTCTATTTTACCTCTTGGGGCTCTCTTAGACTTGACCTTTTTTGTGGGCCTTGCTGCCAGAATAGGTCCTTGAGGCAGTTCCTGAGAGCATTCAGGAATGTTTTCCATGGCCTCTGCCTCACACAATTACCTTGCCGGACCGGTTTGGCTAGTCCCCTCAAACTGAAGGGGGAGGGGATAATCGCTTTACAGTAATCTGTTCAGATGGGAGGGATTCAACAGAATTTACAGGCTCCATATCCTGATCTTCCTGATCATCTGTCCATATGTCCCCGTTCCACATTACAGGATCCCATTTTTTTTCCAATCAATGCCCTCACTTTAATGGCAGACACCATTCTGGGTTGGCAATTGCGCTGGCATTGTAAATCAGCCACTCTTACAATAAGACTCTGGATTTGGGTTTCAGCTATGTCAGCCCTGGTTGTTGTTATGTTGTTAAGTGCTGTCAAGTCATTTCCGACTCATAGCGACCCCATGCACAGCAGAATGAAACACTGCCCAATCCCGTGCCAGCCCCACAATCCCTGCTATACTTGAGCCCAT
>NW_006922137.1:986771-1025277 GCF_000298275.1 Orycteropus afer afer
CAAGTCCAAAGTCCCTGGAGGAAACGTCAGGCTGGCAGCAGCCTTAGCTTCTGCAGGTGGCTGAGAAATTCAGGGCTGGCAGGGAATACACTGGTTGTTCACTCGAACAAAAGACGAATCCAAGATCTCCAGGCCGAGCGTTAGGCTGCTCACTCACAGAAGATTGTAGTCAGCACACCAGGGTTCCAATCCCTCAAAGAATGTCTCTCTTCCCAGGATGTCCCTGGATATCCTGGAAGCAGGCAACACCCCTAGGGAAACTCCCCTTGGGCAGATTGGCCACTCAGAACACAGTCATCTGATCCCATCATGGGAACAACCACACAGAACTGGGATCCAGCCAAGTTGACACACAGCTCCAACTATCACAGTATGTAAACAGTATATTCTGTGCTAGGAATGCAAGGAAATGTCCAAACCCTGAAACTTGACTCAGAAATAGTGAAACACTTAAAGTAGAAACTTCTCCTCATTTCTTAGTCAATTTTTTGGGGATTTTTCTCTTGTATTTCTTCCCTTTCCTATGAGCTGTGAGTTAGAAATTGCTTGTAAATTAAAAATTATAATTCATTGTCTGTATCTCACAAAATCTCATGAGATAGACTTTTGTCCTTTACCTTAATTTTTAAATGTGAAAAATATGAACAAATGGTATCATTTTCATAATTTTATTTCTGTCACCCAAGGTTCAATTGTAGGTCATGCATATTTCTAAGAGGAGAATTGTGACTAAAATAGAGAACACTACATTGGGAATCAAAAGATAAGGAGTCACTAGGGATTAAAGTCTAGGTGTCACTGACCAAGTGGTCAAGGACAAACCATTCCACATTTCTTTCAGCTTCAAATTCCTAACTATGCAAAGTTGGGCTTTGGATTTCAAACTCTTTCCAGATTTTAATGTAATCTGGTTGTGATCTCACCCCAGCTCTGCAAACAGACACAATGGTGACTATGTCACAGAATTGGTGAATTTTTGATGCTTGGCTTTGATACTCTATCCTCTGGTTTCTAGTTTTCCTTCCTATTAATTCACATGCTTCTTCACACTCATTGAATACAGGGCTCTGAAACCAGTGCTGTAATTCAAGAATGAATGTGGCATTAAATCTCTTGCATAAGAGTATGAATCTCAAATGTCATATTTCTTCTTGCTAGATTGTCTATTTACACTCTCTGTGTTTTTAAAAAGGAAAAATTGAATGTAATCTTACAGTAACTCTGAGTATGAAAAAGCTGGTGGGTGGGTCCATTTGTACTAGAATATCTTTCTGTGCTTTGAGGTGAAGGGTCTCCCCTTTGAGCCTTTGAAAAAAGGCCATGTTTCCATATTTATAAGCTGCCTCTGATGTTAGCACAATGACACTAATAGCTCTTGTTGCCTGGGCCTGTGTGTATCCGACATCCCAAATTGAAGGAAATGGAACAATTCAGCTAGAAAGCACATTGTTCTTAAAATTCTTGTTGCTTGTAGTTATGTGTATCAAAAGAGTAGGGTTTAGAACTAAAAGTTCTAGCTTTCCCTAATTGTACACAATTTTCTTCTTTCTCCTGCTTTATGTACTTCCAGTGACTTTATATGAGTCTTATCCCATGTTAAGCTATATTTTGGAGTCAAGGAGACCTACAGAAATACAAAATTAGAGTGTCATTTCTTGAACAGCACAGGGGAGGAGCAGTAGTACAGATCACCCCAGCCTTGCTTGCCAGACTCCTGTTCTCCATTCTTGACATTTTCAATCCCACTGCATCCCCACAACCAATCAGGCTGCCCATGAGTTACGCAGCATCCATTCCTCACACCATATCTTATATTTTTGCCTTATATTTTCACCTACCTATATATCAGAAAGAACTTCACAGCTCTCTATCATATTGAGCATTTATGTGACAAATTTTCAGCAGCATGGAGTTACTAGCAGCTGATAAATTGATTCTTCTATGTATGATTACTCATTTCTTTTCTCTCTTTTTCTGTCTTCTTTCGTTATTTTGCCTTTCTTTGCCTCCTGTCTTCTATGAACATACATTAGCCATCTACTTTGAGCCCCTCACTCTATGATAGTGGTCCCAGTGGTAGCAAAGGAGAGAAGATTCTGAACTTCATCCTTGAGGACATGGCAATATAGCAGAGAGTGAGATGCAGCACACATTCTTAGATTGCATGCTAGATCCATGCGTGTGAGAGCATGTAGTAGTCAGATGGGCTAAGGTACAAAATCAAGAGAGAAAATGTCATGATCCAGGAAGAGTGGTAGTTCAAAATGCTAGAATAAAGACACAGAAGATGTGAGACCACAAAATGCCACTGGAGAAGTACATTTGGATCAAATATTTGTCTTTGAACTTATACTTTCAATAGAGTATCCCAAATGGATGAACTAACACTTGTATCAGAGTAGTCAAGTCAAGGTTTCATTGCTGTTTTTTACATTCTTATGGACTATTTCCAGGAAACCCCCCCAAAAAATGCCTCTTTTGATAAAGGCAACTATTAGCTATTTTAGTTGAAACTGAATCCTCATCTTCATGTAACACAATTTTTACCTATGCCGACCACCATATGCCAACTCATTTCTGTTTTAATAAGTATAGAATCTGTGTGTGCTATTTGTGTTAGTGTGTGTACATAAATACATGATTATTATAAAATATACATAATGATACATATGTTTCAAAACATATAAGCATCCATGTAACCAGTACCCATGCACTTTAATACAGTATTATTAATATTTTGAGAAGTTTTGAAACAAGTCTTTCACAAGAAGGTCATTACTGAGAATAGACATCCATATGAGAAAACAGTAATATTTCTGACCCTCTGTGCATCTACACAGTACCTTGTGAGAACCTGAAATTAGTGACTCAGTAACATATCCATCCATTCAGCCAACACTGAATTTTATGTGTTGAAAATGTGTTAAAAGTCCAGTAGCATGCTAAGTGCTGGGCTCTGAGTGCGTAGGAAACTTAAAAATGCTGAATTTATGACATTCATTGGTGGAACTATTGCAATAATATGTTCTTACTGAAATTATCCAAGTGTTCCATTTTTTCCAATTTTTTTTTATTATTCACAATCAAATAATATTGTTAGGGTTAAGTGTGCACACAAAATATAAATATACATCTTTTAAATAATAAAATTCCATCTTATCCCTATCTTCTCCATGATCATTGAACAAATTAAAAAAAATATTTTTAGTGTAGATTTGGTCAGGACTTGAGAGAATTGAGTTCACAGAAGAGCTCTGCCATGAAAACAATATATATATATATATATATATACTTTTTGTATCTCAATTAAAAAAATCAAAACAAGAAGCAGAAACATAAATTAGTTCATTATTAACTTATTATTGGTCTTTTAAAGCCACACCTATAAATTCATTTATTTGCCATGTAATATTCTTCTTTCTGTTTAAGTGAATCCTTTTAATGATTGCCTATGAGAGAATAGCATCAAGCACTGAACACAAGTTTTGATGACATTTTAAAGATTGTTGGGTTTGATACTATGAAATTATATCATATGAAAAATCATCTCTTTTTCTTTCATGTAATGCTAACTGGAAATCATAAAACAAAAGAACAAAAAGAGAAACAAAGTGTGATTAAGAGAAGAAAAAGGTGAATAAGAGGAAATATTGAATAAAAGGAAAATAACTTTGTTTCTTAAGGTTGGCAGTCCTTCAGCTTTTCTCCACTACCTGGACACAAAAGAGATCTCCTCATTAATGATTTTCCAGTCTAGTTTCCTGTATTAAGAGGGTTAGAGCAAAGTAGTTTTTGATGAGTCAGAGGTGAGAGGCTCATTCCTCAGATACAACTCACTGAGTCATAAATGAGACATTCATTTCCCCAGTTACTGGTTTCTGAATCCAACAGCACACTGTGTATAGGGAACAGAAAACATTACCCTTAATCACAACTTATCAAACTGCAGCTATGTTTATTGATATGTCCATCATGGTAATTTAGTAAACTGTCTTGCCTCACAAAACTGTGAGATATCATCAGACCTCACAGTGTTCTTTATAGGAGCCAGATGTGGTGGTGACTACACACGTAACTCCAAGAAAGTCGGTTAATAAAGTGAGATCATTGGGATAATTTTCTCCATTTTGAGGTGGTAAAATGCAGATAACACTGTATAAAAGATGTCAACTTGAAGCCCACCTCTCATTTCCTAATTCTGATTCTTGAAGGGAGAACCCCACTAATTGTCTCACAAAGGAAAAAGAGCACCAGAATGTGAATGGATGTGCACAAACCCCTCATCACAATGTGTGAGAAACTTTAAACAGATCACCTTATTGCTGATTGGCTATGTCCTTTTCTTTAGGTATAAAAATCATGTTGTCATGTATCTCTATGCAAAAAACTATGTGTATGAATCTGGTAATAGTAATCAGTGCTCACAATCCATTATAGACATGCACTATGTTTCCAATTATTTGAGTTATAACAACATTTGGATGCTGAGTGCAGTAGTATTAACGGCAAGGGTCAGAATATGAATATAAGTGCTGAGAGGGTCACGAATATAGAATCCAGTGTCAGATCAGAGGTCTATACACTGGTAAGTAAAGCCATATATGAAAGGTTAACGAGTTAACAGAATGAGATCACTGACACAAAAATCTGCTTGCATAGTTGATTTGCAATAGTATAAAGTGTTAACATAGATACAGTCATAGACAACTTACCTCAATACCCAGAGATGATAAAATTTTCTACAAGGCAAACAAGTTACACCCATAAGAGATGCCTCAAATGAAGTCTTCTGCTTCTAAATGTTTAGTGTTTTCCATGTCCAAATCCTCATGAGAATTACTAGGAAGAGGGAATGTTAGCTACAGACTTCTCCATCTTCACCAAGCAGCTTTCCTGGAAGTTGATTACTGTTGTTAAAGGTGATGATTTTTTGTTTGGTTGGTTGTTTTTACAACATAATATTAAACTGTAATTATTTTCTAATTTGAATTGCTTAGTCTCTACTTCCACTCTTAATTAGCTGACCCTTTGTTTCTTGCATATTTTTGGGGTCACTTCAATATTCTAGATAAAAAGCTTGCTTGTGCATAGAATTATTCTTCAGCAATTCTGATAGACTTTTTTTTTCTCTTATAAATTGCTCAATAAAAAATTTTGGTAATATAAAAAGGTCAGAAGAGGTGATTAAGTGTAATATTGACTCAAACTATATGTGCTTGCCTTGTGGTTAACATTAAGATAAAACTCTTGTACTAGCCTAACAAACAACAAGCTTGATGGCTTGCCATTTTGAAAGACTAGCTTAAGGCATTCTCAAGGGCTCAGTATGTCAAAAACAGAATCTGTTAGAGGAAAAAGATTAAGGGTACATAGCCACATACTCTCGCTAGGAGACTATTAGCCCATTCCTCAAAATTGGGGAAATGTGTTTTCAAAATCTCCTTCTCTCAATCCTACATATGTGTCCTTAGGGAACATAGGGAGTGTAAGAGGTGCTAAGACAATAAATTCATAAATGTCTAAGTCCACTAAACCGAGTTATAATGCAATCAATTATGTGACTTAACTAACATACCTGCTTTTTACTCCATTCTTTGTCATTCACTGCAAAAATCTTTGATGGAATATTACTAGACCCCTTCTCAAGAGAAGATAAAAGAACAGTAAGATAAGATGCTATAAAACAGTATACAATACTATAACTTTGATCTAGGTTGTGTGTTCCAGATTTAAAGTGCTAAGACAGTTTGGAGAGCACAAGACAACAATAAAGAGAGTCTTCCTGAGAGGAGGGCCCATCATCCAGGAAGAGATAGGTAGAATTTAGTAAAACAAACAGAGAAATGGAGACATCTCAAGCTAAAAATAAAGCATGTATGAATCCTGTACAACTATTTCCTGAATGATAGTACTGTCATAGCTAAATCATATACATTATTTTCTCCTTGTTCTTACTTTCAGTCCCCTTTGTGCTGCGTGACTGGACAGGTTTCTATTTGCTAGACTGAATTCTATATAATAGTAATATAATCTTGATCCTTGATGTGAATTTAAAAAATAAATTGATTTTTAGCTTCAGAAATCTCAATTAATTGAGATCACCTAAAGCTGCTTGGATGTCTGATATTTAGAAAAGCCTCAGGCAAAAATAGGAAGGAACATTGGATGGTGGTATTGCTTCCATTCCCCAATCTCAGGTCATAATCTTTCTCCTTGACCTACCTACATTGACACAATTCTATATCTTGTCAAAATTAATCCATGCTTCTTTGAATTCTGTGCTATCACAGAGGAGGAAATAGAAATTCAAAGGGCAAGAGAGATTCCAGGGTACCATTAAAGCCCTATGTTGAAGAACAAGCTAAAGATTCTTTAAAACAAACAAACTATAAGCAAACAAACAAACTTACAGAAACTGTGTGGTAGACTGTGACAGTAAGGCTTTTATTATGTTACTGTTTTCTAGGTTCTGATTATAGTTCAAGGTGGAAATGGAACCTATGTTGGAAAAAGGAAGGAGCATAAATTTGTGTGTGACAAATTACACTGAATAAAAGCACTTGCACAGTTGCCAATATTTATTTATTCATATGCACTGACATTCATTCAAGAAACTTTTATTGAATATTTGTTATGAATTGGAAAAAGGACAGATGTATTTAGAATATAAAAATAAATTTGACCCAGTTGTTGTCTGTTGTTGTTGTTGTTGTTGTTATTTGCCGTCGAGTCAGCCCCGACTCATAGCGACCCCTCCTTGGGTTTCCGAGGCAGTATCACTACGGAAGTAGGATTGCCCAACCTTCCTTCCGAGGAGTGGCTGGTGGGTTTGAACCGCCAGCCTTCTGGTTAGCAGTCAAGTGCTTTAGCCACTATGCTACCAGAGCTCCTAGTTGTTGTCTAATAAAGGTAATTTAAGAGTAATGCATTAGTTAAGATGTCTGAAAGTAGTAGACATGAGGTATAGAGAACGCATAAAGGAAGAAGTAATGCTATTATAGTTTAGAGAGAATGAAGATAGTCTAAGTTGCATTTCAGGTTATTAAAAAAAAAAAAAAAAAAACCCAAAATGGTAGTTTTTAAAGTGAGTGGGGTTTGGGTGGAACGATGTATTGCCATGCACACCTTGGGGTTTTGTAATGCACATGTTTTAAAAAAATAAGTATTTTTTTCTTTTTACAATTTTGTCTCTTCCTTACCCCTCATCCTTGAGTGTTCTTGCTATTAACATTACTTGTAATTTAGTTTGTTATGCAATGAAAATATTCACAAAAATTTCTAGATCAGTAGGATCTCATCAGAAAGGGAAAGAGGTCAAAACGATTGGTGAATATATCTCAAATGAAGGATGAGTCATGATTAGAAGCAAAGGGATCCAAAAGAGACAAGTGTATTGGAAGACTGGAAGTGGTCAGGATGGATGAACTCTCTGATACATTTAAACTGTATAATCAAGTAGAGACAGATTGTTAGAAACAACTGATATCACATCAAGAAATCCAGTTGTTTTAAAATACTTTAAAGCAGTGGAATCTTTTAGCCAAAGACAATTACATGATGAGCTCTAATGAATAAAAGATGTAATATCAAAAATAACAGGGTTTAAGTTGGAGGAATGTTAAAAACAGAAGACTCTTCTCTACTCATCCCCTTTTCTCTGCCTCCATGTTGGTTAGAAGCTTTAGCATGACTTAAAAATATAGATTTATCTTTGTTTGTATATTTTCAATCTATATTCTCCTTTCATGTTTTTCAAATGTCATTGACATTTTTAAACGATAATTTTCTAATAATAATAGTTTACCTTGGAGGACTTCTACTCATATGGAAGATAGACTAATAATGGCAGGATTAAGCCTGTTACAGAAAATGTGCCTGCCTTCCCCTCCTTCCCTAAAATAAAAAGCCTGACAAAATTATGCAATAATGTTTTCAAGTTATTGGACACAGGCATTGAAGGATAGTGATCCCTGAGAGACTGAAAATAAGAGAGATGAAACCTATGATTGCCCTAGTTTACTGTTTTAATAGAGTTTTCAAAACATAGCTTAAGGAGAAACAAATGAAGCAGAGATCAAAGGAACCCATAAGTTGAAGAGACAGAGCTGAGAATCTGTGATGACCAACAGAGCTAGAGTTCATAAGGCAGAGTGTTAAAAAGGAGAGAGATATGCAGACAGAGTTCTGGAGATCTGCAAATAATCTTGTTCAAATATTAAGCAGAGTATTGATCAACAAATACACATGGGAAAGTACTTGAGACGAAGAAAAAACAATAAAAAAGAATCAGAAAATGGTGCTTGGTGCTCTCAAAGTTCAGGGGATAGCCTCCCTGCTTTGAAAGGCCAGAAGGGAAAAAGTCTCAATTCGTGGACTATTGGGTAAAACACTCAGGAAAGCCATGCTAAGTAAATCAAAAGAAAAAACGAACTCACTGCCATCGAGTCGATTCTGACTCATGGGGACCTCCATTGAGTTTCTGAGGCAGTAAATATTTACAGGAGTATATTGTCCCATCTTCTTTCCACAGAGCATCTGGTTGGTTTGAACTGCCAACTTTGGGTTAGCAGTCAAGTGCCTTAGGCTAATTAGCTCAATGTGGCACACTACTTAAAAACCACTAAACAAATCATAGAAGCAAGACCCGAAAGGATTAAAAGTTTATTTTGATTATTGCAATTGCATTCAAGAATAAAGTTCAAACATATTTGTTGTTGTTGTTGTTGTTATGTGCCGTCGAGTCAGCCCTGACTCATAGCGACCCCTCCTTGGGTTTCCGAGGCAGTATCACTACGGAAGTAGGATTGCCCAACCTTCCTTCCGAGGAGTGGCTGGTGGGTTTGAACCGCCAGCCTTCTGGTTAGCAGTCAAGTGCCTTAGCCACTATGCTACCAGAGCTCCCAACATATTTGTAGGAAGAAAAATATACCACAATTAACCAGGTAATATTCATAATGTCTGCGATCTAGTAAAAAATAACCAGGCATGTAAAGAAAAAGTAAAATTGAACACATGATGATGTGAACATGTTAAAATTATTATATATACATGTATGTGTATATATATATATATATATATATATATATATATATATAATGTTATGTATATAAATAATTATATATAATATGCATACATTATATAATTATGTATATATGTATATACATCTTACATATATAAAAGATATATATAGTAAATAATTCTGCTCTGTCCTAAAAAGGGTCACTATGGGTCAGAATTGACTTGAAAGCAGTGTGTGCCATTTATGTATGCTCTTATACTCACCATTTTGCTGAAGATAATTATAAAGTAGTTGTTGCAGTACATTACAAGGAAATGCCAGAAACTCAAGCTAGATTCACAGGAAGACTTAAAATGAAAGATATTATTCCTGATGTGAGATGGATCTTAGCTAACAGCAAAGAACATCAGAGAGATGTTTACCTGTGTTTTACTGGCTTTGCAAAGGTATTCAACTGTTGTGATCTTATTGAATAATGGATTACCATTCCAGAACAGTTAATTATGCTCATGTGTAATGTGTACGTAGACCAAGAGGATATCATATGAACAGAACAAGGGAATTCTTTGTTTTAAAATCAGAAAAGAAGTGTGTCAGAGTTGGATCCTTCCATCATACTTATTCAATCTATATGATAAGCAAATAATCCCAGACAGTATGAAAAAAAAAGAGATATCACAATTATAGGATTAACAACCTATAATATGCAGATGACACAACCTCACTTGCTGAAAGTGAAGATGACTTGAAGGACTTACTAATGAAGATCAAAGACTTCAGCCTTCTGGATGGATTATACCTTAGTATAAAACAAACAAAAATCCTCAAAAATGGACAAATAAGCAGTATCACAAAACATGGAGACAAAGTAAAGCTATGAAGAATTTCATTTTATTGAATTCACCATCAACAGCTTCAATGCACTGAATTGTTTAATACATCCCTTCTTGCCATAGTCCATTTTGTGATGTATTGTAAAATCCTAGCCCCTATGCCTGTGGTTATGGTCCTATTTTTGGGTGTATTGTCTGTTGCATTGATGAGGTAGGATCAGAGTGTGACATGTCTTGAATCCCACCTTGCTGGAGGGTATGACTCATGTCACTACCCTTAGTTTCCTTGAGTAAATATTTGTGAATGTTCTGGCAAATTTCACTTTCTAGCTCTTGATCCTGCATCTGGCTTGTCACATTTCACTCCCAGTCCTTGGGACTTGAGACAGCAGCCAGTCATCTCACAGGCCAATTTGAGTTTGTTAGCTCCTGCCAAAACATGAGTGAGGAGAATCCTCTAGAAAAAATGCTTGACTCACAGATTTGGAATTGGCCAGCTTCCACCAACACATGAGCCATTTCCTTGGAAGTCTGTGGGTTCTGTGAGATGTTGCAGATAAATATAAAACCTTAAGATGTGTGGGAGAGTATTGAGGAGAAGAGGAGGAGTTGATGTAAGAGACGATGGAGTGATACAGCAGTTTGTAAAATGTGGACATTTTTTGCTGTTCTTAGGTGCTGTCATATCATCTCCAACTCACAGTGACCTTATGCATAGCAGAATGAAATACTGCCTGGTCTTGTGACAGCCTCATGATCCTTGCTGAAACCTGCCCACTATGGGTAACCTGCTGGCATTTTGAAATACAGTGGGATAGCTTCCAGCCTCATAGCAACACATAAGCCACCACTGGATGAAAAACTGACAGACAAGTGCATCTCCCTTAGTTGTTCCTAACCCCTCTGCACCTGCCCTGAACTTAATATAGAGCCACACCAAAGTGAAAAGCAACCTGCAACCAGTTGAAGCAGAGGCACAACTAGATGATGATGATAAGTCCTGATTAGAGGGCCAGAGAGTTCTAGTCCAGCCCCTACCAGGGTACCCTAGGTCATATGTACCTCTGTGGGTAAAATGGCCCAGGGGTAGGAAAGAGACCTTCTTTGGGATCCTGAACACAGGAGTAACCTCAATGTACTATCATCCCAAAACCTTTCACTGAAATCTTGAAGGGAACTAAGGACCGAATGAGGGGATACGAGGATGCAACAGGTGATGAGACTAATGTGAAAGTTTGGATAAGAATGGGAAGATTTAAACAGATATTGCATGAAGTAGTTTTATATTCCTTATTTGAATATATTATTTGCATGGATATTATGACTGATTGAAGAACACTCCCTCTACCTGATATTATAAAACTGAAGACATGTAAGTCTGCCCTTACATGAGTATTGATAGGACATGCTAAATGAGAACCATTATCCAAAACCAAACTCACTGCCATCAAGTCAGATCTGACTCATAGTGACCCCTCCTTGGGTTTACGAGGCAGTATTACTACAGAAGTAGATTGCCCAACATTCCTTCTGAGGAGGTGCTGGTAGGTTTGAACCACCAGCCTTCTGATTAGCAGTCAAATGCCTTAGGCACTATGCCACCAGAATTGCCCAAAACCACACAAGTTGTTAATTTGAAATAGTATAGGATATCTGGTGGACAAAATAAGAATGATTACTCCTTTAATAAAAGGCACACTAAAGGGTAGAGCATGGGTGCCAACAAATTCTCTGAATAACAGCCTTGTATGGCTTGTGAAAAAGGCATAGGGCTCATGGAGGCTGACAGTAGACTATTGAAGCCTAAATAAAATAGTGCCACCAGTGGCTTGAGCTGTTCCAGATATAGTATCAATGGAGCAGAAAATATAACAGGCTAAAGGAGACTTGTATTCAGTGACTGAGTTTGCAAATGCCTTTTTTTTCTACCCCAGTCTTGGATATCTTTATACTTTCAATGTTTTGCCACAAGGTTATTTGAATTTACCAGTTTTCTTTCATGGTTTTGTTAGAAAAAACTTGGACTTGGTGCAGATTTCAAGTATGGTGATATATTATGTTGGTACTATTGTGTTATTATCAAACACAGAACAGACTAAGATAGCTTTGAAAACAGTGGTGGCCCATATGACTAACAGAGGCTAGTTAATAAATACAGCAAAAATCCAGGGACTTGCCCAAATGGTGAAATTTTTGGGAATAACTTGAAAAAGACCTTTTCATGACATTTGACAGGCAATGAAGAATAAGTTTTAGTCACTACCTACCCTGAAGACTAAGCAGGAGGCTCATGTTTTATTGGTCTATTTGGATATTAGAGAATGCATATTCCAAATCAGGGAGTATTTCTTGCTCCCATCTATAAAACCACTCAGAAGAAAACTGTATTCAAATGAGGGTCCAAGAAACAACAGACAATGTTTGGATTAAATAAAGAGCTCTTATTCTCCTTTCCTTTATGCCCTTATGATCCACATTCAGACATGATTTTAGAGGTGTGTGCTGCATGTGCTTATGCAGACTGGTGTTTATGTCAAAAACCTGAGACTATCATCCTATCTCATCCAGGGAAAATTTGGGATTCTGGAGTATAAAGTTTCAAGATGCTGCAGCATGATACTTGCCATATGAAATACAATTACTCGGCTGATATCGGGCATTGATTGAAACTGCTACAGTGACCGAAGGACATAAAATCATCATGAGACCTGAAATACCCATAATGTCTTGGATGGTATCAGACAAACATTCTTATAAGGAAGGCAGTGCCCAAAATAGTTCTATAATAAAATGGAATTATTTCATACAAGAAAAAAACTACTGGAGGAATGCAAGTCGGCACCAACCATATCCACAAGTAGGTAGCCTCTTTTCCCATGGGTTCTACCCATGAACCTCCTGCAGAGCTGCTAGAGTTGATTGCCAGATGGACCAAGCCCTATAAACAACTAGCTGCTGACCAGTGCAAAATGTTCCTTAGGTCACAGATGGCAGTTCTAGGGTACATGGACAACATTCGATGTGGAAATCTGCTGCACTAAGTCCAGCAGATGGAAACACTCTAAGCAAAGAAGGTGAAAATAGATCAGTATGGGCTGAATCACATGATATTTTCCTAACAGTCATGGAAGAGCAATGGTGAGAGGCCATTTGTTTGGATTTTTGCTGATTCTTTGGGAGTCACCAATGGCATAGCTCTACAGTCAGCCAAATGGGTGATGGAAAATTGGATTATTTTAAGGAGATACCTGTGTGAGGTATGGACCTATAGAAAGCACTCTGGGGATTTAGAGGGTGCAATAGAATAGGTCATGTTGATGCCCATCAGAAGAATCTCCTTCCTGGATTGGAAGGAGATTGGAATCACCACATAGACATGTTGGTACGCTCCCTTGACATGGCCAATTGAGTCCATAAAATGACTGGGTATGGGGGGTGCAACTGCAATACAGAGATGTGTTGAATCTAGACCCATCATCTTGCATGTGCAAAAAAAACAAGATGTCTCTAGGGACTGCTCTGTCTGCCAACAAGGAAGACAGAGGTTGTAGATGACTATGGGGCAGATTAACTGCGGGAAGGGCCTGCACATAACTAGAAAGTTGATTATATTGGATCAGTGATGCCAGTGGCACAAGGTGGCTACAAATGGATCCTCACAGGAATAGATACTTACTCTAGACTGGACTTTGCATATCCTGTGACAGATACAAATGCCAAAAACACCATTAAAGTTTTGGAACAAAAGGTACTGTAGCAATTTGGGCCATGGAGTTATATGTTCTCAGACCAAGGAACACACTGTAAAGCCCATAAGGTGCAGCAGTGGGCCAAGAAATCTCATATTAAAGGGATATACCATGTAGCATACCATCTTCAGAATAATGGTTTGATAGAGGATGTGAGTAGGCAATTGCAACATTTATCTAAAATGAGGGGAGATTAAGGCATGAAGAGCTGGTTTGCACACCTTTAGAATCCACATGAAGGGACCAATGAGAGGATCACTACTGGACAAATTCCTACATTTCTCTGGCAGAATCAGGGAAGAGAGGTTGGCAGAGGACATTGGTGCCACAGTAGAGTTCTTCTTCACATCACCTGAAATTTATTTTTTTCCCTGCCAGGAGGTGTGGTCCCAGGACCCAGGATGCAGCTGCAGGTGCCACAGGTAAGGCTAAACCCTAAGCAAGAGACTGTAACTATAACCCTAAACATGTATGCAAGACTTCCCAAGGGCTTGATTAAATGGATTACACCTTCTTCACATCTGGCTAAATTGGGCTTGACTGTGAATACTGCCATATTGCCCAATGGTCGAGATATCTCACTAGTCTTGTACCTGTGTGACCCTGCTCAACATGAATGGGAGTGGACTAAAGGGGAAGCACTTGCTAGACTAGTCTTGATACCGGCAATATATACTGGCACAGTAGCTGAACCTGAACTCCTTTCCTAAGGTGGGAAAGTTTGGGTAAAAATAAATGACAAATGTAAGGAAGGAAAATAATAATTGAAGACAAAGGAATAAATAAATGGGTTATGCAGTGGGGAAAAGCTAAAATTATGCTGATACCTAAAGACACAGAGCAAGGGGATAATCTTTTCTGTTAATTTTTATGAAGGCCAGAAAAGGTGAAAATGAGACAAACTTTTGGAGTACCTGACCAGACCAGATGGACACCTGCAGCAGACCTGAATGGCAGCTATCTGAATCAACTCACCCTTAGGACTCTGTGACCTACTAAAGTATTAAATGTTAATAACTGTTTTAGAATAGCAAAATGATTGGGGCAAGTTAATTCTTCAATTATGAAAATATTTGTGGCTAGAACAGCCAAGGGGTGGCCTCAGTGCAGTGAATTGCTTAATATAGCCCTTCTAGCCATACTCCCCCATTTTGTGAAGTATTGTAATCCTCACCTCTATGTCTGTGGTTATGACCCTATTTTGGGGTGAGTTGTCTGTTATGTTGATGGGGCCTCATTAGGGTGGGATGTATCTCAAGTCCCACCTTGTTTGAGTGTGTGACTCAAGTCCCATTCCCTTAGTTACCTTGATGGTATATATGTAAATGTTCTGGAGATTTTCACTCTCTTTCTCTGTATTCTGTATCTGGTTCATCAACATCTCATCCCTGGTTTTTGGGACTTGAGACAGTAGCCAGTTTGGGTTTGTCAGACCCTGCAACCACATGAGTAAGGAGAATCCTCCAGACCAATGCCTGACCCAATGGATTTGGGCTTTGCTAGCCTCCACCAGCATGTGACCCTGTCAGTTTGTGAATTCTGTCAGCTGTTGCAATGAAATACAAAACCCTAAGATGGGAGGAAGACTACTGAGGGGAGGGGGAGTTGATATTAGAGATGATGGAATGGTACTGCTATTTGCAAAAGTTGGACATTTGGGACATTTTTAAATTCTACTTCATAGGGATCACCCTTGTACTGAGCCTTCTAAAATAAATTATTCCTGCAACATCCATGGAAGCAGCAGTCAAGAAATCAAATGACATCCTGCATTTGGCAAATTTTCTAGTAACGACCTCTTTACAGAATTTGAAAGCAAAGATATCGTTTTGAGGACTATGGTGTGCCTGGCTTAATCCAGAGTATATTCAATCACCTCTTATGCATGTGAAAGCTGGATGGTGACTAAGGAAGACTGAAGTACTGATGCGTTTGAATTATGGTATCAGTGAAAAATATTGGATATACCATGGACTGCCAGAAGAAGGAACAAATGTGTCTTAAAAGAAGTACTTTCAGTATTCACCTTATAAGGAAGGAGGGGAAGACTTGGTTTTATGTGCATTGAACACGTTATCAGGAGGGACTAATCCCTAGGGAAGAATATCACGCTTGATGAAGGACAGGGTCAGCAAAAAGAGGAAGCCCTGCAGTGAGATGGACTGACAAAATGGGCTAAAACATGGTAATGATTGTGAGAATGACACGTGACCAGGCAATGTTTTGTTCTGTTGTATTATGGGTTGCTACGACTTGTAACAGACTCAATCACACCTAACAACAACAAGAGCAAATAGAGCCTATTGTATTTGTAATATAAATCCTCTAAAGAGAGAAAAAATGAAGAAAAAAAATTGGAAAAATATCAGGAAAAAATAATAGAAAATTTCCTGAAAAAAATAAAAAATTCAATGAATTCAAAACAGAAGAAATTTAAAGAAACTATACAAAGCCATATCATAATCAAACTTAAAAAAAATCAGAAATGATAGTGAAATTTTAAAGCAATTACAGAAAGATGAAATGTTACCACAAAGCAACAGAGATAATGATAGAAAAAAAATGATAGAAAAAAATGTATGGAGAGAGACAGTAGAGCAACATCTCTAAATCATCAATTGAAAAAAAAAAAAAACTCACTGCTGTCTAATCCTTTCCAACTCATAGTGACCCCTCCTTGAGTTCCCAAGGTTGTATCTCTATGGAAGTTGATTGCTCAATCTTCCTTCTGAGGAGTGGCTGGTGGGTTTGAACTACCAGCCTTCTGGTTAGCAGTCATATGCCTTAGGCACTATGCCCCTAAATTAACAGAAGAAGAAAATAAATAATAATCTTCTAGTCAGTGAAAAGTATCTTTCAAAAAATGATGGTAAAATAAAGAATTTTTCACATATACAAATCTGAAAAAATTCCTTTCTATGATATTAACACTACAGGCATTTCAAAAAAGGTTTGTTAAGCAGATAAAATAAATCACTTGGAAATATAGATCTATGTATCTATACTGGGAAAAGGGAAATAGAAGTATACTCTTTTAAGGTCTTAATTCTATATTTGAAGTAACATATTATTACCTGAAGTAAGTCTGTAAAAATAATCAGCAAAAATAATACTGCATGGAGTTATCACTAACCTTAAATAGGAAAAAAAAAAAAAAAGACAATGAAACAATAAATAACTATTCAATTTATCTAAAAGAAACCAGGAAAAGCAAAGGAAAAGAGAAAAAATTGAGACACATAGAAAATAAACAGAAAGTAGATAGATTTAAAGTTAACCATATCAATAATCAAAGTAAATGTAAATAGTATAAACACATAACTTTAAAGGCAGAGTTTGTTACATTGGATGTAAAAGAAAGTCCTAATTATACGTTACCTATAAGAACCAAACCAAAAAACCAAACTCATTGCCATCAAGTTGAGTCCAACTTATAGTGATCCCATCTGGGTTTCTGAGGTAGTAAATCCTTACAGAAGTAGAGTACCAAGTCTTCCTTCTGTTGAGTTGCTGGTGGATTTGAACCACCAACCTTCTGGTTAGCAGTCAAGTGCATTAGGCACTATGCCACCAGAGCTCCTTACACACTCTAAATATAATGACAAAAATAGGTTAAAAGAATATAATGGTAAAAGATAGACCATACTAACATTGATTAAGAGAAACTGAAAGTGCCATATTAACATCAGACAACTTAGATCTCAGAGCAAAAAGAGTTGCCAGGAATGGGAATGTTGTATCATAATGATTAAATTATCAGAAGTTCTTATAATTCCTACACATCTATGCACCTAGGACAGAGCTTCAAAATAGAGGGATTAAACAGTGGTAAAACAGCAAGAAGAAATAGACAAATACAAGAGAGTATTCAACATTCTTCTCTTAAGGATGAGGACCCCATATGGCACACTAGTTAAGTGTTAAGCTGCTAACTGAAAGATTGTCAGTTCAAACCCACCGCTAGTTCCTGTGAGAATGATGTGGCAGTCTGCTACTGTAAAGACTTACAGCCTTGGAAACCCTATGGAAAAGTTCTAATCCATCCAAGAGAGTCACTGACTTGGAATCAACTTGATGGCAGTGCTTGGTCTTTTCTGTTAATGGAATTGATGGAAAATATCATACAACTACTGAAGAATATGCATGTTTAAAAAAATTCTAAGAACATTTACCAGATTAGATCATATTCTGGGCCACAAAACAAATCTCAATATTTTTAAAAAAAATCAATTTATAAAATGTATGTTTTCTGGCCACAATGGAATTAAATTAGTAATTAATAACAGAAAGTTCTCTGGAAATTCCCACAAATATTTGAAAACTGAATAAAACAAACACTTTTAAATGACCCTGGGTCAAATAAGCAATGCAAAGAAAAATTAGACAGCATTTGAGGCTGAGTTAAATAAAAGAAAGCAAATAAAATTTTCTAAAAGACCATTAAGAAGTACATAACCAAACCATAAACCAAACACACTGCCATTGAGTTGGATTTGACTCATAGTGATCCCTCCTTGGCTTTCCAGGGCTGTACCACTACAGAACTAGATTGCCCAACCTTCTTTCTGAGGAGTGGCTGGTGGGTTTGAACTTCCAGCCTTCTGGTTAGCAGTCAAATGCTTTGACCACTATGCCAGTAATTTATTGCACTAAGCGTCTATTTAGAAAAAAGAGAACCTCTCAAATATATTAGCTGAAATTTCACATTAACCAACTAGAAATAAAACAGCAAATAAAATCCACAATGAGCAGAATATAGAAAATAATAAAGCTCAGATTGAAAATCAATTAAATAATAATAATAATCATAGGCAAGAAAATTGATGATAAAAAATTTGAGTCTTTGAGAAAATCCATTAAATTCATAAACTTCTAGTCAGATTAATCATGAAGAAAGGGATTAGGTACAATTTATATCAGACATGAGATAGCATCATTATGGGCTCTAAAGATATTAATAGATAACAATAAGATATTAAGAGCAATTGTGTGCCTACTAATTCAACAATTTAGGTAAAATAGACAAATTCCTTGAAAAATGCAAACTATCAAAATTAATTCAAGGATAAATAGGTCTTAGATGTACTAAAAAAGAAAAATTGAATTTGTAGTTAATACTGTCATACAAAGAAATCTCTAGACCTAAATGACTTCAGTGGTGAGTTCTACCAAACATATAAGTAAGAAATGCCAATTCTACACAAAATCTTTCAACAAATGAAAAGGAGATGATACTTCCTAACACATTCTTTTAAGCCAACATCAACTTGATATTGAAACCCAAAAAGATATCACTAGATAACTATTGTCCAATTGCATTCATGAACACAGACAAAATAATTCTAAACAAATTTTTAGCAATTCAAATCTAACAATATACAAAAAGTACTAATACTTTGGTACTAGTACTGATAAGTGAGTTTAATGTAGCTGATAAGATGATCAATATTTCTAAATGACAAGCTGATTCTAAAATGCATATAAAAATTTGATAGGTCTAGAGTAGTCAATTGTCAATGCCATCAGTGCAGCTTGGATTTCTTCCTTCAGTGTCGTTGGTTCTTGATCATTTGCTACCTCCTGAAATGGATGAATGCTGACCAATGTTTTTGGTACAGTGACTCTGTACTTTCATCTTTTTTTGATGTTTCCTGTGTCATTCAAAATTTTTCCCACAGAATCGTTCAATATTGCAATTTGAGGGTTGAATTTTTCCTTCACCTCTTTCAGTGTGAGAAATGCTGAGCATGTTCTTCTCTTTTCATTTTATAACTTCAAGTCTTTGCACATTTCA
The DNA here is from genome assembly GCF_000298275.1 of Orycteropus afer afer. NCBI lineage: Eukaryota > Metazoa > Chordata > Mammalia > Tubulidentata > Orycteropodidae > Orycteropus > Orycteropus afer. The sequence goes on from NW_006922137.1 coordinate 1,006,167, forward strand.
TTATAATACTTTGTCTTTTTGAGCTGCCATTTGAAATCTTTCGAGCAATTTTATTTCAGATTTTTTTCCATTTGTTTTAGCTACTTTCCATTCAAGAGCAAGTTTCAGAGTCTCTTCTGCAATCCATTTTGGTCTTTTGTTTCTTTCCTGTTTCATGACCTTTTACTTTCTTCATATATGCTGTCCTTGATGTCTTCCCACAACAACTCTAATCTTCAGTCATTGGTATACAATGCATCAAATCTATTTTTCAGATGCTCTCTAAATTCAAGTTCGATATACTCAAGGTTGTACTTCGGCTCTCATTGACTTGTTTTAATTTTCTTCAACTTCAACTTCAACTTGTATATGAGCAAGTGATAATCCATTCTAGTCAGTTTCTGACCTTGTTCTGACTGATGATATTGAGTTTGTCCATTTTCTTTTCCCACAGATGTATTTGATTTGATCATTTTGTATTCCATCTGGAAAGCTCCATATATATAGTACCATTTATGTTGTTGAAAAAAGGTATTTATAATGAGTAAGTGTTTAAAGTATTAAAAAGCAAAGATGTCACTTTGAAGACCAAAGTGTACCTGACCAATGTCATGGTATTTTCAATTGCCTCATATGCATGTGAAAGCTGGACAATGAAAAAGGAAGACTAAAGAATCAATGCATTTGAATTATGATGTTAGCAAAGAATATAAACTATACCATGGACTTTCAATAGAATGACTATATCTGTGTTGGAACACAGCCATCACACAGCATTCTGTACAGCCAGAATGCTCCTTAGAGGTGAGGATGATGAAACTTTGTCTTTGGACAGGTTATCAGGAGATACCATTCCCTGCTTGGTAACCATATCATGCTTGGTAAAGTAGAGGGTCAGTAAAAAGGAGGAAAACCCTCAATGAGATGGATGGACCTAGTGCCTGCAACAATAGAGTCAAGCATAGCAAGACTTGTGAGGATGATGCAGGACCAGACAACATTTCCTTCTCTTTATTTGGGTTCACCATGAGTTGGACCTGACTAGACAGTACCTAACAACAACAACTGAGTAACTAAAATGATTTTGAAAAAGAAAAGCAAAGTCAGGCAACTAACACTGTACGAATTTAAGACTAATTATAAATGCACAGTATTCAAAATATCTCATGGTATTGGCATTAAGACAGATGAATAGATCAACAAAACTGGATATATTTAAGAACTAGACACACACACACATGCACGCACACACACACACATACACAAGAACACATTGACCTTCCCTGTGGTTATTGTGCCTATCTATCTCAGCAAGGTTCTCCTTTGTCCTCATTGGTCCTCTATGCCACCAAACACAATGTCCATCTCCAGGAATTGATCCCTCCTGATCACATGTTCAAAGCAAGTGAGTCAGATAGTGTGTTTATATCCATAAGCTTTTCATTATCTAATTTTTGGAGGTAGATTGCTAAGTCTTTCTTCCTAGTCTGTCATCATCTGAAAGCTCTGCTGTAACATGTCTACATGGTTGATCCTGTTACTATTTGAAACATTATTGAAATAGATTCTAGCATCATTAAAAACAAAACAAAAAACAAAACAAAACAAAAAAAACACCTCACTGCCATCAAGTCTATTGGACTCATAGCGACCCCTCCTTGGGTTTTGAAGGCAGTATCACTATGGAAGTAGGTTGACCCATCTTCCTTCCAAGGAGTGGCTGGTGGGTTTGAACCACCAGCCTTGTGGTTTGCAGTCAAGTGCCTTAGGCACTATGCCACCAGAGAAAAGAAATCTATAGTAATAGAAAGTAGGTCAGTGGTTTCTTGGGAAGATGGGTGGAGAGAAAGACACACACACACACACACACACACACACATTGCCCTTGAGTCGGATCTAACTCACAGTGAACCCTTCTTGAGTTTCCAAGGTGGTATCACTACAGAAGTAGATTGCCCAACCTTCTTTCTAAGGAGTGACTGGTAGGCTTGAATTGCCAGCCTTCTGGTTAGCAGTAAAATGCTATTATTCCAACTTTATGGAAGAAGGAACAAGATCAGAAGTGTATTTATTTGATCAAGTTCATACAATTATCAAGTGACAGAGAACAATGTTCACATCTTCATCTTCAATGGGTCTCTACAAGTTTCCAGGTTTGTTTGAGGTTGAAATGGACTCTGAAATACTTGTCTAATGAGGTGATGTTACTGGTCAATTCTGAAAATCCACCTCCCTATACTTTTATGGGAATGGTCTAGCTATTCCACAGAATTTGTCTTTATCGCTGCTGACATTTTCACTGTATTTGCATGAGACCAAACTCTTAAAGTTTGAAAACAGAAAAACATCAAGATCAAGTGTCTACAGACCTTCTCAGCCTTTAATCTTCTAGAACTCACCACTACTTGTTATTTAGTAACTAATTTACTATTTCCCTGGACATTTTTCATACTGCATCTTCTATTGTTAGGTAACTTTTTCCTTTTTTTGTCTCTTTCATGTTCTATATAATCAACTCAATTTTATATTCTTTGAGGATAAGGCCGGTAGATATACTGTTCTGTTTCTTGTAAAATTTATCAATGGTGCCCAATATAGTGTTTTTCTTTTAATATATGGGAAAATTGTTTTGTTGATCTGGTCACTGATTTTTCCAGTTTACCTCTGGATATTCCATAAACTCTTTGTATAGTGTTATAGTATCTCTTGAGTCATTCTCACTCCTAAAATTCCCAAACTACCACTCACTCTCACAAAAAAATAACATTTTAAGTCATAGGTTTAATTTTTAACTCACTTGTGAAATTATAAATTGAAGGAGGCAGGGCATAAGATAGATACAATCTTTTCCTGGAATAAGGCTAAGCTAATATCTATTGGCAAGTGATAAAGAAAAATGAAATAATATACTGGCCAATTCAAACTGAAACAAGCGCTATTGAAATAAAGTTTCTAGAGGTTTTTGTGTTGAAAGAACTAGAAATTATTGGCCACACATTTTTGGTCTTTTTATTAAAGAAAATGAAAATACTCACAACTGGACCAAAAAGCATCATCACGATGAGTTGAGAAAAGATGGACATTGCCATAGATTTCATATTACTTGGATCCGCAATCAACACCCATAGAAGCAGCAGTCAGGAAATTGGAGGATGTATTGCACTGGGCAAATCTGCTGCAAAATTTCTCTTTAAAGTGATGAAGAAGAAACATCTCCCTTTGAAGACTAAGGTGCACCTATCCCAAGCCATGGTGTTTTCAATCACTTCATATGCATGTGAAACTGGAGAAGAATAATGAAGACCAAAGAAGAGTTGATTCTTTTGAGTTGTGGTGTTGGCAAAGAATACTGAAAGTACCATGGACTACCAGAAGAATGAACAAATCTGTCCTGAAGGAAGTGCAGCCAGAATGCTCCTTGGAAGCAGAATGGCCAAGAATTCATCTCACCTACTTTGGTCAGGTTGTCAGAAGAGACTCTTCCCTGGAGAAAGATATCATCTTGTAAAGTGGAGGTCAGCCAAAAAAAAAGGAAGGCCCTCAATGGGATGGATTGACACAGTGGCTACAACAATGGGCTTAGGTATAGCAAGGACTATGAGGATGGTGCAGGACTAGGCATTATTTTGTTCTGTTGTATACAGATCACTGTGAGTCAGAGCTGATTCAATGGCACCTAACAACAAGAACATTGAAGGACTTCTAGTTTCATTAGATATCTGGGACATTCCAAAATATTTACTGTGGAGAAACAGAAATTTTCTTTTGCATTCAGTTTCCAAAGGAGTAGTCTATGGCATGAATAATTGAACAAACAAGTTAGAAACTGTTGGATTTTACTAATCAAAGTGAAGGACTAGGGGTCAGAACTCATAGGTAGTAGCAAACCCACTTCCTCCCAGCATTAATTCATGGGTCATCGAAGGGAAGAATTCTTGTCAGCCAACCTTTAGGATTCCATTAACCCATGCCCTCCTAGAAGCTTGTCTTACTGTTCAGTGCCTTAGCCCTCATCCTTTAGAGGAAACTCTGAAGGAATCACTGATGATTTATAATTAATAAATTGTTATCATTATTACTTCTAATAGCTATCATTGTTGTTGTTGTTGTTGTTATTTGCCGTCGAGTCGACCCTGACTCATAGTGACCCCTCCTTGGGTTTCCGAGGCAGTATCACTACGGAAGTAGGATTGCCCAAACTTCCTTCCCAGGAGTGGCTGGTGGGTTTGAACCTCCAGCATTCTGGTTAGCAGTCAAGCTTTCATAATTGCAGCTCCACCCCATGTATGTTTTTATTTTCTTAAGTCATATGAAACTTAGCTGACAAAACATTAGAAGGAATACTATGGGGAATTGTTGGGGTCTGGTTTGGCAAGATAGCTGCACCCTATCTCTAACTTTGGTGATATTTTATACTTAAAACTGCTTATAATTTTCAAACACAAATTTAAAAGAAAAAGAAAAATGACATTTATGAAAACAATAGGTTGAAGCCAGTGAGTGTTCCCATGCAAACAATGTGCTGTCTGATCATAGCCAATTTCAAAAATAATACTAAGACCCACTGATCACTGATAGTCTATACTGTAGCAGGCACAGTGATGGATGGCCAATGTACAATAATAGTATCATAGGCCATTTCTTATTTTCTATGAGCTCTCAGGCAGAGATTTATGGTATAAAATCATCTATTCCACTGATATACTAAATGTCACCCATAATGACCCATTCTTTGAATTTAGGCCTATGCTCCTAAAAACAAAGCTATCCAAGTGAAGGGTTACATCTAGCCTCTGCCCCATTATTATAAATCTGTTCATCAGGTAATTCTCTCCAAGCCAACTGGAAAGGGAATAGATTAATAACACAGCCTCTCTACTTATGGAGAAAGGGATTTGTAACCAAGGGATGTAGAAGAGCTGGCCTGAATGATGCTGGCTGTTCCCTGCTTGGTGTGTCTGTCACCTAAAACTCCAGTGAAAATCTTTAAGATTTTGGAATTTATCTGTCTGGCTACATGGACAGGTGAGATTCTACACACAACTATACACTTAACTTTATGATTGTTTCTTTATTATCAATCCATAGCAAAATTCCAGGAATAACGATTTCTAGGGTACTATTTATTGGTTCCTACTTCCATAGTGATACTGCCTCGGAAACCCAAGGAGGGGTCGCTATGAGTCAGGGCCGACTCTACGGCAAACAACAACAACAACAACTTATTGGTTAGGGAGCTCTGATAGCGTAGTGCCTAAGGCACTTGACTGCTAACCAGAAGGCTGGCAGTTCAAACCCACCAGCCACTCCTCAGAAGGAAGATGGGGCAATCTACTTCTGTAGTGATACTGCCTCGGAAACCCAAGGAGGGGTTGCTATGAGTCGGGACCGACTTGATGGCACATAACAACAACAACAACAACACTTACTGGTTAAAAAAATGTTCCTTTGGCCTTTGGTTTTAGAATAAATGGACAGAAGGTAATGACTATTTGGAGAGTTCTACATCTTTTTTGTCTCATTCAACTGCACTTCTATGTTTTAAGGTAGATATTAATGAACTCTTTTTATGTATGAAAAAAACAGACTCAGAAAGCTTAAATGTCTTGGTTTGCTCATTCAAAAATATTTACTACTCTGTCCGTGTTATGTGTGAGGCACTGTTATATGGCTGGGACCCACAGGTTGTGGTGTGAAAAGCAAAATCCTCTATCCTAATGCTCTTACAATATTGTGAGAACAGTCATAAATATTGTCAGTGGTAGACATATTTTTAACACAGGTTTGTCAGCCAAATTTCCCTCATTATGTATGGTTATTATCCACCAAAGGGTAGATTAAAGAAAAACACTTATTAGGAAAGCCAAGAACTCATAATTATAGCAAATTGAGGTGAGGAAGAAATACTTGCCTCCACTTTCTTCAATTCCCTAGAACACCCATTTCATTTGACTTCCTCCTGGAAAATGCCTTTGGATATTCATACTAACTTGGGATCCCTTTAAATAAAGAGCTACAAGTTTGAAGAGTATGTCTTGAGTTACTCCATTCACCACAGTTTCCAGGTTTGATGCAAGGAATATGCTTTAGGGAAAGTCTGGTTCTTCCACCTCAAGGGTTGCCCTGGTCTTGAACTTCTTTCTGTGATATTTGTTGTGGTAACTAGATTTCCCTCTTCTTTCTGTGCAGTGGCATTCAATCCTGAACACCTTCACCACTCCAGGTGAGTGAAAGGGAAGATAACAACCTGTTATATAGTAAGGCTACGTTGAGAAACTTAAAAATTCCAGATTTCCTCTGAATTGGGGTGAAGCAGAGCTGGGATTCCAGTCAGGATTGGCTTGGAGTTAAATATTGGAGAGCCTACTGGTGGGACTTACAGATCTAGGTGTGCTGTTACACACTTGCTCCCCCCTGCCACACTCACATATACAACCCCAGGTGGAGTGGGGAATTAGTCAGCGGAGGCCTGACAAAGTGCTTCCTACACATGCTGTTCTGTCAGGCGGCACAGCTTCTCGGGCTTCAGAGGTAATTACATGGATTTTCTGTCTTGTACTTGCAAAAACACAGCCCAGTACTGTGCATCCGCTGCTGGCTCATAGCTGACAAAGCCTTTGGCTCTGGCAGGCAGCAGGCTGCAGTAGAATGTTTACATATACTCTTTTAAGAATTCAAACTCAAGAAGGCTCAGGAGGTACCAATGGAATGGCGAGAATTTACATGGGCAAAAGAAGTGTGTAGAGAAGATTCTTTTAAATAATTTAAGCAATACATTGCAAAGGAGATGGAGGTGCCCACAAATGAGAAAAGTGCAGCAAAGGCTGTGACAATTCTTGTACTAATGAGTTGTATTTTCTTTCCCTTAACCCATCAACATAATTACTTGGCTAGTAGTATCTATTTTGCTTTCAATCAATCCATCAATCAATCAACAAATATTAGACCCCATATGTCCCCAAATTCTAAGACTTGCAATCTGTGCCTGGAAGATTTGAAGACTAAAGCATAAACTACAGTGCCTGTGCACAAGGAGCCAAAAGGGAAGGATGAAAGATGAGTAGTTACTCATTTCAGGAAAACTAGAAGGAAAAGGTGGCAATCAATAGTTTGTACCCAATTGGGTATTGAGTGCAAATCCTGATATCAAGCTGTTATTCACCATTTGGGCCTGTGCCATTATCAAGCTTTTATCTTAGTGATGATTAGCACCAAGAAATGAATTACAGGAATAGACAATAAATAGAAAACAAAATCATTTGGGATACTTTATTATAAGTGAAAAAAGGACAGAACACAGCCCAGAACAATAAAGAAAACAGGAAGGAAAACTGTTGTTGGGTGCACTCATCAATTCTGGACTCCTAGCAACCCCATGAGATAAGGTAGAACTGCCTGATAGGCTTTTCTGGGCTAAAATATTTATGGAAGCAGATAGCCTGGTTTTTCTTCTGTCGAACTTCTGTGTGGGTTAGAAGCGTCATCATTCTAATTAATGTCTGAATGTTTAACTGCTGCACCACCAGGGCTCTTTGAATGAGAATTACTCATGTTTAAGAGACTTCTACTGTAATGCTGTGCAGAATTACACCCATGCTTGCATGAGTGTAAAGTTGGGCATGAGTGAGTTGTATAACAAGTATGAAATATTTCATATGCAACTGGTACGCTTATTGCACAGGAAAATTACTAGAGGTAGGATTCACTAGCTCTGTGACCAGAAAATCTTGTGTCTGAAGCAGGTTCATGTCAAGCTACAGAAATGACCCTGACTATTATATCTGGTTGAGATAAGCGTTTACCAGTATTGACCATGAGTGGGTTTCTGTATTTCTTATTTCTATGACTAAGTATGAGTGCTTCCCTTTATTTGTAATGATAACTAGAAAGCTGACTCAAATCCTGTGGGAAGTCATATGTAGCATAAAGAATTAGACAGAGGCCAGAGATAAAGCATGTATGTATGAATTTACTACTAAGTGGTTCTGTGATCTAGTACAATTCACTTGATTTCTCTGAACTTCTTTTAGATTATTAAATCTTTTAGACATTCTTAAGCCAACATCATGGCTGGTGGTTTTATCCAACATGAAGCACCAAATCAGACTCTTGCATTTCCATATTCATGATATTGTCTGGATTTTCATGCAACATTTTTAAATATCTTCATGCCATGAAACCTGGATATATTCTGGGCTTGACTCAAGTCCATCTTGTACCTGCAGCTTCAGCATCTCTTCTCATATACCTTCCTTCACTTATATGAACTCCGAAAGTAATGCATCAGACCCAATGATTGAGCCCTAGACACCGTGTGATAATATTCTTTAACAGTTTCATTGGGATTTTCCTCTGTGCTTCTAAGGACTATCCTGCATGTTAGGGCACTGGGTAGACTAACAAAATGCTTGTTAACACTTTTATTACCTCTACCAGGGGACTGGGTATGACCAAAAAGAAAAAAGAAAGTTAATTACATTTATGTTATGTGATATTTGTCATTCATCAGAAAACAAAACCAAACAAAACAAAGATTTTAGGTTCAGGAGGGATTTTGGTTAAAAGTCTCTCTTCTTCCTCAAGGCTAACAAGTGTTCAGGCTCTTACCATTCTGTTTCTTGGTTGATCATGTTCTTTTTCTCCTTAGAAACTTCTCAACTGTGTGTGTATGTATGTGTGTGTGCATATATATATATATATATATATATATATATATACCCCTCATAAATTTATCAAGAGAGAGAGAATGTGTGTGTGTGTGTGCTTGCATATTAAGTATTAATGAGTAGAATGCAGGCCATAATCTTTCAATTTATCAAATGGTTTATTTCTTATGATTGCTTAATGAGAAAGGGTACTATTTTACTGCCATTTTAAGGATCACAGAACTGAAGCTCAGGGAGATTAAGTAACTACTTCAAGGTCATGTACTTTGTAAGGAAGACCAAAGTCAAATGTAGATCTATCTTATTTCAATCTCTTTCCATCACACAGCCTTTATAAATAAATTTAATGTATGTAGCAAGAAGAGTTAAATAATTATTGAAATGTACAAAGTGTAAGTAGAGGAATCAGTAAGTTAGAGATTGAAAGTGAATTGGAACAGAGAGAATGGCTTGTGTGACTTGGGAAAATTTTTGCAGAAGTTAAACTTCATTTAACTAAACCAAAAACAAAAAACAACAACAACAAAAAAAAAAACCTCACTGTCATAGAGTTGAATCCAACTCATAGCAACCCTTCCTTGGATTTCTGAGGTGGTATCACTACAGAAGTAGATTTCCCAATCTTCCTTCTGAAGAGTGGCTGGTGAGTTTGAACCACCAGTCTTTTGGTTAGCAGTCAAATGCCTTCATTTAACTAAACTACCAAAACCCATACTACCAATGGTGTATTTGTATGATATAATTTTTTTCTTCATTATCTATCTATGTATCTATGTATCTATCTATCTATTTATTTATCTCAGTAGAGTAGGTGGGTTCATCACCCTGGGTTGGGTGTTCTGCATGTGAGTCTTTCCACTGTTGGGCTGAGAGTGAGTCCTATCCCAGATCTGAAGTGTATCCAGGGCCATAATCTTGAGGGGGTCCCACCACACTCCATCCGACCACTAATTCCGGTTGTTATTATGTTTTTTAATTTTGTTCCATGTTTTTCCTCCCACTCCATCCAGTATCTCCAGTTTTGATCCCTTCCTGAGAGGCTGGCATTAGCTGGGCATGCATCTGGTCTCGAGGTCCATCATATCCTTGGACTAATTGTTTCCAAATGCCCTTGATTTTCTTTACTGTTCTTTGCTTCAGAGGAGAGGAAAGCATTAGTTCCATCTTAGATGGCCATTTGAAAGCTTTTAAGACCCAGTTGCTACTCATCATAGTAGGCTGGGGAACAAGGTTTTTGTGTATTATGGTGTGTCAATTGAGCCTAGAGCCCCCCAATACCATGGTCCTGAGTTGGCAGACCCAGTGGTTTTCTCTCCTTAGGTGCTTTTCTGTCTCTGAGGGATTACTCCAACTCTGTCTTCTGTTGCTTCTGTAATGATTGTGGTTATTTTGTATCACTAGTATCTATGCAAGATACTTTTAAGCTAAATCTATCATTGGTCTAGGGTACATTCCTACTCACTGACCTCCATCTGATCTTCTCAGTTGTCTATGCGTTTCTCTGTAGCCTGGTGTTTGGTGTTAGTGGTATTGTGCATATACTGGTGTCCTCCCTTTCCCCAATGCTATCATGCTGGTCACAGACTCTTTCTATACCATCCCCACCCTTACCCAACTCAGCGTATGGCCCCCAACTAGTCTGAAATTTTCCCTCCCCTGAAGTGCTGTCTTTAATATATTTAAAGTATATAAGGGAGTTTCCTAAGTCAAAAACAAACAAACAAAAAAAGAAGCACCAGAATCATTCACAAGAACATAGCACATGCAAAGGTTTACAAAGAAGAAATAATTCCCATTAGATGCCGTGATAACGCTTTTAACTCACTAGAATCCCATTTGTGTTACTGAATAAGTAACCTGAAAAAGATCTGTGATAGTAAATAACTCTTCTACAGAAAAGTAATTTACAAGTGTATTTGTGGTTTGCAATAGCAGTGTTCTTAAACATAGTGGCACACAACAAACACACAAACACACGTGTACACACATGTTTGGAAATAAAATTGAATAAACCTACAAAAAAAAGAAAGAAAATTAGGAGAAAACAATAGACAAGGGTTGTCAACACAATTTTTGAATAACAGATGAGTAATAACGGACTTAACAGATTGGAGAATACTAAAACCTAATTACGTATATGGAGAAAAAAATAATAACAAAACAGCAACATATGAAGAGTCTTGATTTACTCTGCAAAATCCAGTCAGGAATGACAGGTACCAGATAACTCTGAAGTTGAGGATTTGTGTTTGGGGCAAAAGAACAGTTAGAACCCCAGATTCCATTTTGAATTTCATGTATTCAGGAGAATTGTCCTCCTCCACACAAAGAATAGAGATGATTTACCCTTAAGAGAAAATGAATTAATGATACACTTGACTCAGACGTGCCAAACAAAGCTGAGGGCTGAGTTGAGATGCCTTCCAAAACAGGAGAGAACTAAAAACCATATATATATATATTCCTCCATACTAAAAGGAGGATTCTCCACTTCCTTAGTTCATTTCCCTTAACATGCTCTATGAATTCTAAAGATGAGTCTTAGAGTTCCTAGTAGAAGTGTGGAGTATTCCAGCCCAAGAGAAAATATTTACTAAACTGACAGAAAACAACTGAATGAAACAGCCAGATCCCCTTCACGTCACACTGTGGTGAAACCTGTATTCAACAAGCCCTGCCACTATACATCTTTATTCTGATTAGTTTATTTAGGCCTTGCTTTTGAATAGGGTTGATATCCAAGTTTCATTATTTTTGTTGGTTTGTTTTATTTTGCTTTTGAGTGAAATCTCTTACAAGAAAGACAGGGACAAACATGAAAACAAATAACAAAATGATAATTCAAAGATATACAGACAAAGAATGAATCAGGAAAAAAAAAAACTTCAATAAAACTATAATTAAGAGTTTCAGAGAGCATCATTCTTTATTCATTCAAAAATATTAATAGAACATTTATGTTGGTCGCTGTTCCAGGTATTTGGAATATCTCTATGAACAGCCCCTGTCTTATTTGGACCTTATATTTAATGGTTGAGAGTATTTCATCCAGGAAAAAAAAAGAAAAGAATGATTAGGAAGAACATTTAGAAAACAAGCAAGAACTTTGGAAAATGTCAAATTATTAAGAAAAAAGTGAACATGAGAGTTGGACTTAAAGTTAAGGAAATCTCTTGTTGTTGTTGTTGTTATGTGCCGTCGAGTCAGCCTCGACTCACAGCAACCCCTCCTTGGGTTTCCGTGGTAGTATCACTACAGAAGTAGATTGCCCAACCTTCCTTTCAAGTGGAAATCTCTTAGGAACTACAAAAAGTAAAATACTTAGAAAGAGCAAAATAGAATATAGCATAATTAAGAGCACAAATCAGAATGTTCAACATTCAGTGAAGAACACAAAATCAAATAAAAGAGAAAATAATGTATAAAGGTGAAATATCAAACAAAGAATAAATTAAATTTTTAAGAACTGAAGGGCATGGATTAACAGATTAAAAGAGCCCATAAAATCCAAGCCAGGGAACATGTTAGTGAATTTTCTGAATATAAGAGATTAAGCAGGGATCCCAGAAGATATCTGTAGGCAAGATTTTGTCTTATACTCAGGATGGGAAACCAGAAGGCACAGAATTTCAAATCTGCAATGCCAAAATTTTGAAGGGAATTTCATATGTTTAAAAAGTCTGAGGTAAAACTCTCCATTTGGAAGTTACTGTTGGCCACATAATCAATCAAGACAGGCTTGATTGAATGAAGATTCAGGTGTGAAGAGTTCTAATAAATTTATTTCCCTTGCACCCTTTTTCAAGTGGCAACTGGAATGTGTGCTCATTGAAAGAAAGTTTTTTTTTTTTTTTTTAAGATAGAAGATAAAATAAATGTGAAAAACAGGCAATTATTAGTTTCTTGGAATAATAAAATCTATAAAGGAAGAAAAATATATTTATCCTATAATACATGTGCTTCCATAATATATGTTCTGCTGTCTTTCATGGATGAACACAATCGATGTCCATTCATTTTTCTTCCTCTACCAATAGAATATGACCTGAAGGTGGGAGCCGTGCTTTAGTCATTTATATATCTTTATTTCTTAGCACAATACTGAAGTTCCTACTTCTTGTTGTTGGTTGTCCTGGAGTCAGCTCTGCCTCATAGTGATCTTACGCATAACAGAAATGTCAGCTGGTCATGCTCCATTTTCAAGATCATTGCAATGTGTGAGTACATTGTTGTAGCTGTTGTCAGTACTTTCCATCCTAAGAGGCTAATCTTTTAGCACAATATTGTACAATACTCTCTTGTGATCCATAAGGTCTTCATCAGCTAATTTTCAGGAGTTGATCTCCAGGCCTTTCTCCCTAGTCTGTCTTAGTCTGGATGCTCTGTTGAAACTTGTCCACCATGGGCAACCCTACTGGTATTGAAAGTACTGGTGGCATAGCTGTCAGCATCACAGAAAATTACAAGCCATCAGAGTACAACAAATTAACAGAGAAGGGGTGGAGACTCCTTGTAGTCTCTTATTTAACCTTCAAAACAACCTTAAGAGGTAGGGTTCTTTTATACATGAAAAATTTGAAACCCAAACAGGAGAAACGATTTGCATAAAATCATATCTTTTGTAAGAGGTAGGGCTAAATTCAAACCCAGGCCTTTGTGATTTTTATTTGTGTTATGGGCACAATGCGTACTTTAATAATGACTCTTTACCAAAGCAGACTTGGAATGAAATACCTCAGAACCACTGTTGTTAGGTGCTGTTTTGTCATCTCCAACTCATCGTGACCCTAGGCACAGCAGAATGAAACACAGCCCAGTCTTGCACCAGCTCCACAATCCTTGCTATACTTGAGCCCATTGCTGCTGCCACTGTGTGAATCCATCTCATTGAAGGGATTCCCCTCTTTCATCGACCCTCTACTTTACCAAGCATGACATCCTTCTCCAGGGAATGGTCCCTTCTGATAACATGACCAAAGTAGGTGAGACAAAGTCTGGCCATTCTTGCTTCCAAGGAGCATTCTGGCTGCACTTCTTCCAGGACAGATTGCTAGTTCTTTTAGGAATCCATGGTACTTTCAGAATTCTTCACCAATACCAAAATTCTAAAACATCAATTCATCTTTGGTCCTCCCTATTCATTGTCCAGCTCTCACATGCATATGAGGTAGTTGAAAATACCATGACTTGTGTCAGGTGCATCTTAGTCCTCAAGGAGACATATTTGCTTTTCGTCATTTGAAAGAGGTCTTTTGCAAGTGATTTGCCCAGTGCTAAACACCATCTGATGTCCTGTCTGCTGCTTCCATTAGTGTCGAGTATAGAACCAAGTGATGTGTAGTCTTTGACAACTTCAATCTTTTCTCCATTTATTGTGATACTGTTAATTGGTCCAGTTGTGAGGATTTTTGTTTTCTTTATATTGAGATGTAATACATACTGAAGACTGTATTCTTCAACTTTCATCAGTAAGTGCTTCAAGTCATCCTCTCTTTCAGTAAGCAAAGTTGTGTCATCAGTATATCACAGGTTGTTAATGATTCTTCCTCCAATCCTGATGCCAGGTTCTTCTTCATATAGTCCCGCTTCTCAGATTATTTGCTCAGCATATAGATTGAATAAGTATGGTGAACCAATACAACCCTGATACACTCCTTTCCTGATTTTAAACAACAGCCTCCTGGTCTATGTACAGGTTCCTCATGAGTAAAATTAAGTGTTCTGGAATTCCCATTCTTCTCAGTGTTATACACAATTTGTTATGATCCACACAATCAAATGTTTTTGCATAGTCGATAAAACACAAGTAAACATCTTTCTGGTAGTTCTGATCTGACAACAGCGAGCTCTGTGGTCTTTAGCAAATTACTTTATTTCCCTTTGTTAAGTCTCCTTGGACCAGGTCAGTGTATTTCTCCACCACATACACTTACACCTTGTCAGGAATATGCTGTTTGAGGTAATAGATGAGGAATTTCTGTGAAACATAGAAAGTAAATACATATGCAGTGGTAGGTTTTAATTGAAACCTACAGTATACTTGGATATTTGGCAATGGATTTTATTAAATATGGGCTTCGGTGTCTATGTTGTCTCAAATAATTAACATTTTACCTCTTTCTATATTTGCCTCTTTTGGAAGAAATGTCTGGTAATTTACTTCTAAAACCCAGCCAATGAAAGCACTGCAGCTGAAAATGGTCTGACCCTAACTGATCATGGGGATGACACAGAACCAAGTTGACAGCAGCTGACAGTATCAACAGCACCAACATCTACCTCCTAGACTGCCACATGCTGAAAGTGGACAAAGGTAATGTTACGTTTGTGTATTATTACTTCTTGACAATATTGATGAAGATAAAGACCAGCATTAATAATATTGAAGCTATTTAAATTACCTCTTCATCCTGCTCATTGCACAGAATAGGTAGAGAAAATCAGTGATAGAAAATGGTAAAAAGTAAAATTAGTCAGACAAGATGTTTTATTTGAAAACTTTTAACAAAGTGTCCTTAAGAGGTGGGAGTTGGAAAAAAAATTAAATCTTGTTTTGACAGCATTTCTTTCATAGGGAGAAATATGTTGGAATATGTATATATTATCCATGAAGAAAGCAAGAGATCACTAAAAAGACAAGAAAAGAAGAGAAGACCAAAGTGGATGACAGAAGAGACTCTGAACCTTGCCCTTGAGTGGAGAATCGCTAAAGCAAACGGAAGAAATGGAAAGGTAAAAGAGCTGAACAGAAGATTTCAAAGAGCAGCTCGAGTAGACAAAGCCAATTACTATAATGAAATGTGCAAAGACCTGGAGTCTGAAAACCAAAAGGGAAGAACACGTTCAGCATTTCTCAAACTGAAAGAACTGAAGAAAAAATTTAAGCCTCGAGTTGCAATAGTGAGAGATTCTATGGGCAAAATATTGAATGATGCAGGAAACATCAAGAGAAGATGGCAGGAATACACAGAGTCACTGTACCAAAAAGAACTGATCGATCTTCATCCATTTCAGGAAGTGGCATATGATCTAGAACCAATGGTAATGAAGGAAGAAGTCAAAGCTGCAATGAAAGAACTGGCGAAGAACAAGGCTCCGGGAATTGATGGCATACTGATTGAGATATTTCAACAAACAGATGCCCCATTGGAGGCGCTCACTCAGTTATGCCAAGAGATTTGGAGGACAGCTACCTGGCCAACTGACTGGAAGAGATCCATATTTGTGCCCATTCCAAAGAAAGGTGATCCCACAGAATGTAGAAATTATAGAACAATATCACTAATATCACATGCAAGTAAGATCTTACTGAAGATAATTCAGAAACGTTTGCAGCAGTATATTGACAGAGAACTTCAGAGGTTCAAGCCGGATTCAGAAGAGAACGTGGAACAAGGGATATCATAGCTGTTGTCAGATGGATCTTGGCTCAAGGCAAAGAATACCAGAAAGAGGTTTACTTGTGTTTTATTGACTATGCAAAGGCATTTGATTGTGTGGATCATGACAAATTATGGATAACATTGAGAAGAATGGGAATCCCTGAGCACTTGATTGTACTCATGAGAAATCTGTACCTTGACCAGGAGGCTGTCGTTCGAACAGAACAAGGGGACACTACATGGTTTAAAATCAAGAAGGGAGTGCGTCAGGGTTGTAGTCTTTCTCCACACTTATTCAATCTATATGCTGAGCAAATAATCCGAGAAGCTGGACTATATGAAGAAAAACGTGGTATCAGGATTGGAGGAAGAATCATTAACAACCTGAGATATGCAGATGATACAACTTTGCTTGCTGAAAGTGAGGATGACTTAAGGCACCTACTGATGAAGGTTGAAGAATACAGTCTGCAGTATGGATTACATCTCAACATAAAGAAAACAAAAATCCTCACAACTGGACCAATGAGCAGCATCACAATCAATGGAGAGAAGATTGAGGTTGTCAAGGAATTCACATTGCTTGGTTCTACAATCGATGCCAACGGAAGCAGCAGTCAGGACATTAGACGACGTGTAGCATTGGGAAAGTCAACTGCGAAGGAACTGTTTCAAGTGCTGAGGAGCAAGGATATCTCCTTGAGGACTAAGGTGCGCCTGACACAAGCCATGATATTTCCAATCACCTTGTATGCATGTGAGAGCTGGACAATGAATAGGGAAGACCGAAGAAGAGTTGATGCTTTTGAGTTGTGGTGCTGGCGAAGAATGCTGAAAGTACCATGGACTGCTAAAAGAACTAACAGATCTGTCCTGGAGGAAGTGCAGCCAGAATGCTTCTTGGAAGCAAGAATGGCCAGACTTCGTCTCACCTATTTTGGTCATGTTGTAAGAAGGGACCATTCCCTGGAGAAGGATGTCATGCTTGGTAGGGTGGAGGGTCGACGAAAGAGGGGGAGGCCTTCAACGAGATGGATTGATACAGTGGCTGCGATGATGGGCTCGAGTATAGCAGGGATTGTGGGGCTGGTGCGGGATCGGGCAGTGTTTCGTTCTGCTGTGCATGGGGTCGCTATGAGTCGGAAACGACTCGACGGCACTTAACAATAACAACAACATGTATATAAAGGCTATGCTTTAAAAACAAAGGAAATTTGACACAATATAGTTTGAAAAGATTTATTTATGTTGAAAAATAGTATGCTCTCTATATTATAGCTCTACATCCTATTATGCCCATTTGATACTGAAAAATGGAAAAAGATAACTCATATCTAAACAAACATTGATTCCAATGCATTTTCAATTCAAACAGTCTTCACTCAACAATGAAATTTATATTAAAAAAAAGAAGTGGATTTTTTCTCTTTTCCTCCTTTTATTTATAAATCCACCATCAGACAAGCCATAACACTAGCTTAACAACTGTATGCATTAACAAACAAACATAGATCAATAGCTGTAATTTGACACACATGCACTATTCTCTATGAAAACATCAATAGTCTAAAAGCTGAGTGGGCATAACTGCAAAAAAAATATGTTTCACAGACACAATGTTGGCAGAAGATTAAATAACCAGATGTCAGGGAGTAAAAAAAATTAATGAAACTGAACGCATATTGGAAATGTACAGGTATTCTGTTGAGCTAAACTGTTCAGGATTAATAATAAGAAAATTATCTT
Source organism: Orycteropus afer afer (assembly GCF_000298275.1). Classification (NCBI taxonomy): domain Eukaryota; kingdom Metazoa; phylum Chordata; class Mammalia; order Tubulidentata; family Orycteropodidae; genus Orycteropus; species Orycteropus afer. The sequence goes on from NW_006922137.1 coordinate 1,023,940, forward strand.
CCACTTGCAGTCATTCAATTACTGTGTGTGCAAATATTTTGGATTGAATGTTTCCTATTCAAATATATTGCTATCTACCTAAGGAGTCCTGTTGGGAGTTGAGGAAGAACCAGGATATGAGTTTCACAAGGCAGTCCAATCTGAAAACAATATCTTAAGTTGCTACAGAGGCTTTCATAAGTGAAACCACAGATGACTCGTGTCATTCAAATCTATAGCGCTGTGATGGAGCAATGAAAAGGGAATATATAACTTAGTAATGGGCTCAGGCAGCTGAGAGAAGCCAAGTTTATGTAGAACATTTGATTGAAAATAGATGAAATTCAAGAGTGTGTCAACTCAGCTAGCACCTACACAAACCAAAAAGCAAATAAGCCATTTGCCATTTTATTACAAGGCAATATGAATGTGGATGGGCCAGTGCACCAGGGACACAGACTATACAACATTTTTATTATTTTCCAATGTTATTATATGAAATAATTCATTATAATTACATACAATAGAAGGTAGTTTGTCTCCTATGACTAGTATTTTTTAAAGGGTGATTCTTAGCTTTACAGAATGTTAAACTGTCAGGAGTGACCACAAAAGGAGAAACAGCCAATTAATCTTTAAACTTTTAATTTGCCATTTAAAATTTGCTATATTTTACATCTACATGCATTTTATCCCATACTTTTATAGTTATATAAGTCCAGAAACTCTAATATAAATATGATCTCACAGTTTCTGTATTCTTCATAAATACAGGAAGGGAACACAATACATTAAACCAATTTACTTGCTGTGTAATATTGTATTTCAGCTTCCATCTAGGAAACAAAAGTATTAGGATAGGAAATGGGCTGTGGAATGGGGTTTAATATTAATATTAATATTTAATATTACATACAGATATGTAAGAGTATGCAGAATGAAGAGGTTAATTTTTAGAAAAAATAAAACAGAACAACAGAACAGGGAGAAACAAAGCTAGCCACTTAAAATTGACACATATATGAATAAATGTGACCACATCATGGAAAAAGCGATGAATATCAAGGAACATACTAGTTAAGAGACAAAGAAAGATGGCAAAATGATGAGTCACTTATTAAAGAGTAGAGATGTAGACCAAAAAAAAAAAAAAAAAAAAAAAAAAAAAAAATAAAAAAAAAAAAAAAAGACAATACATAAACAAATGAGCATAGCTGTGTTCCAGTAAAACTGTCTTTACAAAAACATTTTGTGGGCAGATTTGGCTCACAGGTTATATTTTGCCAACTGCTGATCTACAACAGGGAAGAGAATTTACCAACCCTGCAAATAATTCAGTCATTAAGCTCCATGCCTACC
>NW_006922137.1:1025377-1044382 GCF_000298275.1 Orycteropus afer afer
TTGATGAAAGTGTGGGTGGAGAAATTGAAAACCTAATCCACTGGTAACAAAATTATAAAATGGTGCAGATGCTATGGAAAACAGCTTGGCACTTCCTCAAAAAATTAAACAAAGAATTGCCGTATGATTTAGCAATTACATTCCTAGGTATATAACAACAACAATGCTACTTTTGAGTTGATTCCAATTCATAGTGACTGAACAGGACAAAGTAGAGCTGGCTCCAAGGATTTCTCAGGCTGTGCCCTTCACTGAAGATGATTGCCACATTTTTCTTCCATGAGTGATTGGTGAGCTTAAATTTTTGACTGATTAACAGCTGAGCACTTAACCACTATGCCACCAGTGTTCCTTTACCTAAGTATATACCCAAAATAATTGAAAGATGAATACAATAAGATACTGTAACAAAGATGTTCTTTGCAATACTGTTCACAATGACCAAAAAGCAGAAATAGCCTAAATATCTGTTAACAGAAGGATAGAATAAATATCTCCATGTATGGTACATACATAGAGTGTTCTCAGCCATAAAAGAAAATGACGTGTTTTTTTTTTTGAAACAATGAAGATTTTATTTTGCATATGGCATATACATATCAAAATTTATGAAACGATATAAATATGAACAAAGATACACATCAGTAATTATATTGCTCATACATGTATAACATAACATTCAGTAAATATTGCTCATTTCTTTTTTGTTTTTTATTGTGATTTGGATGAAAGTTGACAGAGTAAATTCACCTTCCATACAGAAGTTCACACACACGTTGTCTCATGACATTGACTACAATTTACGCCAATGCAACAGCTCCCCTCTCACTTCCTCCCTGTGTCCATCCCTCCATGCACTCCTGTCTCCCTGAGCATAAACAGCCCTTCTTTCTCCTATGATTGTTCTCTCCAAGGAGTGTATCTACTTCAGGTACATATTCAACTAATATGCTTGTCTTTTGTTTGGCTGGAAGGCACAGGTGTTGGTCCAATTCCAGACCTGACAGGCGGCAAGGGGCCATAGTCTCCATGGTTCCACCAGGCTCTGTGAGACCAGCAAACCTGGTCCCCTTTTTTTTTGTTTTTTCCAAATGATTTTGAGTTTTGTTCCACATTGTTCTCTCTCTTTCTATCCAGGATCTCCTCCATAGATTCCCCCTCTGAGTGGTTGACAGTGGTAGCCAGGCACCATCTATTTCTTCTGGTCTTATAGTTGTATAGGCTGAGTATCGCATCATGTACTGGTCATGAGGACTAATTGTTTCCATGAATCTTTGGTTGTCTTCATTCTTCTTTGCTCTGGATGAGGAGAGACTCATTGTTCCATCTAGATGGCTGCTTGCAAGCTTTTAAGATCCCAGTTGCTACTCCCCAAAGTAGGAGGTTGAACAATGTTTTGTGTAGTATGTTATGCCAATTGACCTTGACTATGGTTCCGAGCCCACAGGGTCAACTGCTTGCTCCCTCTGGGCAGCTGTCTGTGACCAAGAAATGACTACAAACTTGTCCCTTGTCAGCTCTACTATACACCTGGGAATTTTTACAGACATACAAATACACTTGTAGAACTATTGTCTGCCAACCCTATACCTGGTCTTGGGTACACTCCCTGCTGCATAAACATACCTAATAGTTCAGGTTTCCTACCCATCTATTGACTCATATACCCATGTTTGCCTTCGCTGACAGTGCAGTACTGCATGTGCAAAGGAGTTCATCTTTGTTGTCTGTACCTCCCATGTACCTCTCTATTTCTTCCTCTTCCTGAATGCCAACATGTTGATCACTCAAATCAATACTTATCTCTACCTATCTAACAGTGTTCCCTCCCCTCCCCTCCCACCCCTGATAACCAACAAAGACAATTTCCTTCCATATATAAACTGTTCCTTGACTTTTACAATAATGGACTAATACAATATTTGTCCTTCTGTGATTGACTTATTTCACTCAGAATAATGTCCTCCAAGTTCATCCATGTTATGTGGTGTTTTGCAGATTCTACATTATTCTTTAGGCTTGTGTAGTATTCCATCGTGTGCATATACCATAGTTTTCCTCAGCTGATGGATACCTAAGTTGCTTCCATCTTTTGGTTATTGTAAATAGTGCTATGATGAACATGGGTGTGCATATGTCTGTTCTTGTCGTGGCCCTCACTTCTTTAGGATATATACCTAGTAATGGAATGGCAGGATCAAATGGGATTTCTATTTCCAACTTTTTAAGGAATCACCATACTGTTTTCCACAGTGGTTGTACCATTTTCCAGTCCCACCAGCAGTTGTATGAGAGTCCCAACCTCTCCACATCCTCACCAGCATTTGTTATTTTCCTTCTTCTTGAACTTTGCTGCTAGTGCTGGGGCAAGATGGTATCTCTTTGTTGTTTTGATTTGTATCTCTCTAATGGCTAATGATCATGAGCATTTCTTCATATGTTTGTTGGCTGCCTGAATATCCTCCTTGGTGAAGTGTCTATTCATGTCTTCTGCTCATTTTTTTAATTGGATTATTTGTCTTTTTGTTATTGAGATGTTGGGGTTTTCTATAAATTCCAGAAATATGTCCCTTGTCAGATATGTCATTGCTGAATATTCTTTCCCAATCTGTAGGTTCTCTTTTGAGTCTTTTGGACAAGTCTTTGGAAGCATATACAAATTTAATTTTTAGAAGGTCCCAATCATCTGGTTTCTCTTCTGTAGTTTGTGTATTTTGGGTTATGCTTGATAGCCTATTTATCCCATATATTAGGACCCTTAAATTTTCCCCTAGTTTTTCCTTGAGGAACTCTATAGCTTTAATTTCACATTTAAGTCTTTGATCCATCTGGAGTTCATTTTTGTGTATGGTGTGAGGTACAGATCTTGTTTCATTTTTCTGCAAATGCATATCCAGTTTTGCCAGTAGCATTTATTAAACAAACATTCTCTTCCCCATTTAATGGATTTTGGCCCTTTGTCAAAGATCAGCTGAGCATAGGTCAATGGATTTTTTTGCTGGGTTCTCAATTTTATTCCATTGTTCTATCTATCATTGTACCGATATCAGGCAGTTTTGACTACTGTGGCTATATAGTAAGTTTTGAGATCCAGCAGTGTGAGACCACCTACTTTGTTCTTCTTCCTCAATAGTGCTTTGCTTATCTGGGGTGTCTTTCTTTTCCATACAAAGTTAGTGATTGTTTTTTCCATATCCTTAAAAAAAGGTTGATTGGGTCTGGGTTGGGATTGCATTGAATGTATAGATTGCTTTGGGTAGAACTGACATTTTGACAATGTTTAATCTTCCTATCCATGAGCATGGGATGTTGTTACATTTATTTAGATCTCTTATGGTTTCTCTGGTAGCATAGTGCCTAAGGCACTTGACCACTAACCAGAAGGCTGGAGGTTCAAACCCACCAGCCACTCCTCAGAAGGAAGGTTGGGCAATCTACTTGCATAGTTATACTGCCTTGACAACCCAAGGAGGGGTCGCTATGAGTCAGGGCCAACTTGACGGCACATAACAACAACAACAACAACAAATGGTTTCTTGAAGTATTTATTTATTTATTTATTTATTTATTTATTTATTTATAGTTTTCTTTGCATAGGTCTTTTATGTTCCTGGTAAGATCTGTTTTCAAGTATTTCACTTTTTGGGTAGCTATTGTAAATGATATTCATTTCCTTATTTCTTTTCCAGCAATCTCTTTGCTGGTGTAGAGGAATCCAACTGATTTTTGGATTTTGACTTTGTATCCTGCCACAATGCTAAATCTCTCAATTAGTACCAGTAGATTTTTGACTGAGTCTTTTGGGTTTTCTAAGTATAGGATCATATCATCAGCAAATAGAGATAGTTTGACTTCTTCTTTACCAATTTGGATGTCTTTGATTTTCCTTTCTTGCCTTATTGCTCTTGCTATAACTTCCAGTACAATGTTGAAAAGAAGTGGTGATAGATGACATCCATGTCTGGTTCCTGTTCACAAGGGGAATGGTTTCTGTCTCTCTCCATAAAGAATTGTCTATAGGTTTTACATAGATGCTCTTTATTATGTTGGGGAATGTCCCTTCTCTTCCTATTTTGCTTAGAGTTTTGCTCAAGAATGGGTGTTGGATTATATCAAATGTCTTTTCTGCACCAATTGATATGATCATGCAGTTCTTTTCTTTGTTTTATTTATGTGGTGGATGATGTTGATTGTTTTTCTAATGTTGAACCATCCTTGCATACCTGATATGAACCCCACTTGGTCATAAATGAATGATTATCTTGATATATTGTTGGAGTCTATTTGCTAGGATTTTGTTGAAGATTTTTGCATCTATATTTATGAGGGATAGTGGTCTGTAGTTTTCATTTTGAGTGTTGTCTTTGCCTGGTTTAGGTATCAAGATTATGCTTGCTTCATAAAATGAGTTAGGGAGGATGCCATCCTTTTCTATGTTTTGGAATAGTTTGAGTAGGATTGGTGTCAGTTCTTGTCTGAATGTTTTGTAGAATTCTCCAGTGAACCCATCTGGGCCAGGGATTTTTTAGTTGATAATTTTTTTAATGACCTGTTCAATTTCTTCTTTTCTTATGAATCTGTTCAACTTTTCCATATCAGTCTGTATTAGTTTAGATAAGTGGTGTGTTTCTAGAAATCTGTCAGTTCCTTCCAGATTTTCAAATTTGATGGAGTACAGTTCTTCATAGAATCCTGGTATTTTCCTTTTTATTTCAGTTGGTTCTGTTGTGATGTAACCCATTGCAGTTGTTATTCATGTTATTTGTATTCTCTCCCTTTTTTCTTTGTTAAATTTCCCAGTGGTTTGTCAATTTTATGAATCTTTTCAAAAAACCATCTCCTCATCTTATTGATTTTTTAATTGTCATTCTATTTTCTGTTTCATTGATTTCTGCCTGAATCTTGATTATTTCTTTCTTCTGGTGAATGTAGGCTTTTCTTGCTGTGCTTTTTCTAATTGTTGGAGATGTTGATTTAAAGTGTTGATTTTGGCTCTTTCTTCTTTTTTGATGTGTGCATGTGTTCTTATATCTTGGCCTCTGATCATCGCTTTGGCTATGTCCCAAAGATTTTCATTTGTCATGTTATCATTCTAGTTTGATTCAAGGAAATTTTTTTGCTCTTTATTTCTTCTCTTAAGGAGTGTGTTGTTCAGTTTCCATGTTTTTACTCTGTTTCCTTTGATCTTCCTATTGTTGATTTCTAATTTGATAGCACTATGATCTGAGAAGATGCTTTGCAGTATTTCAATGTTTTTAAATTTATGGAGGCTTGCTTTATCCCTAACATATGGTCTATTGAGGAAAATGTTCCGTGTACACTAGAAAAGACTGTATATTGTGCTGTTTTGGGGTGAAGTGCTCTGTAGATGTCTATAATGTCAAGTTGGTGGATTGTATTGTTTAGTTCTTCTGCATCTTTGTTGAGTTTCTTTCCAGTCGTTCTATATTTCATTGAAAGTGGTGTATTGAACTCTCCTACTATGACTGTGGAGTCATCTATTTGCAGTTTCAACTCTTTTAAAGTTTGATTTATGTGTTTTGGAGCTCTTTCATGAAGTCCATAGATATTTATTATGTTTATATCTTCTTCAATTTTTTCTTTAATCATTATATAATGTCCTTCCTTGTCTCATATGGTGGTTTTTGTCTTAAAGTCAATTTGATCAGAAATCAATATTGCCACTCCTGCCCCTTTTTGGTTGCCATTTGCTTGGTATATCTTTTTCCAACCTTTCATGTTTAGCCTATTTTTGTCTTTGTCTCTGAGGTGTGTCTCTTGTAGACAGCAGATTTTTGGGTTTTGTTTTCTTATCCAATCTGCAACTCTCTGTCTCTTGAGTGGTGCATTTAATCCATTAACATTCAGTGTAATTATTGACTAGTATCAATTGGTTGCTGTCATTTTGTTATGTGTTTTTTCATGGTGTCCCTGGTTTCCTTGTTCCATATTATTTTCTGTGCTGAGCTGATTATGTTTATGAATTGTGTTCTCATTTCCTTTGTTGCTGTTGTTTTAGTTTTTGCTGAATATTTGTGCTTGTCCTTTTTTTTATTGTGACATGAAGGTTTATCATTTTTCTTTGAGGTTACCCTGTGATTTATAATTTTCTCCCTGAGTTTGGAACACTCCATTCTACCTTGCAACTCTCTTGACTTCTTCACCATTTAGATGTTCTCTAACTATGCATTATTTTCCCTCTTTTTGTTTTGTAGTTGTCCTCATTTGCCAATTGAAGTCTCTGGTTCCCTGTTAACAATCGTGTAAGCTTATGTTACTTTTGATATGTCCATAGCTGTGGTTTCTGGGTTATGTCATCTTCGGTATTAATGGTCGATTGTTGTTTGCTATTTTTGGTTCTCTGTTCAAAGGACTCCTTTTAGTATCTCTTGTAAGGTTGGTCTAGTTTTAACAAATTTTCTTAGTTTCTGCTTATCTGGAAATGTCCTAATTCCAGAATCCTATTTGAGGGACAATTTTACCAGGTATATAATTATTCTTTGAAAATTTTTTTCTTTCATGGTTTTATATATACCATCCCATTGCCTTCTTGCTTGCATGGTTTCTGCTGAGAAATCAGAGCTTATTCTTACTAGTTGTCCTTTGTAAATAACTTTTTGTTTTTCCTGTTCGGTTTTGATGACTTTGATGATGAGATGTCTTGGTGATTTTCTTTTGGGGTCTATCCTGTTGGGGGTTCATTGGACTTCCTGAATAGATATATTGTCATCTTTCATCATATTGGGAAAATTCTCTTCCAACAAATCTTGGACAATTTTCTCAGTGGCTTCCTTTTTCTCTTCCTATTTTCAAATTCCAATGACATAAGGAGCTCTGACTCAACGACACATAACAACAACAACAACAATTCTCAAATTCCAATGACATATAGTTTATAACTTTTGATGGTATCCCACATGAACCTTAGGCTTTCTTCATTTTGTTTGGATCTTTTTTTCTCATTGATCCCTTTCCAAAGAAGTATTCCAGTATTTGTCTTCAATCTCACTAATTCTGTCTTCCATTGTATCAATTCTACTCCTTTGCCCTTTCAATGTGTTATCTATTTCTGACAATTATAATCTTCTGAATTTCTACATGTAGATTTTGAATCATTTCTAATTTTTCATTTATTTTGTCATTTTGTTCTTGTATTTTCTTCTAATATTCTTCTAGGAATATTTATGTGTTTTCCTTGATCTGTCTCTCAGTCCATTGAAAAACCTAAATATAAGTCTTTTTAATTCCTTATCAGGGAGTTCCAATGCTGTTTCTTCCTCAGGGATGTATTCTGAGTCTGTATCCTGCTTGCTTGTTTCTATCACTTTGTCTTGCTTCTTTGTGTGGACTGTGATGGTCTGTTGTCTCAAAGACATTGTGATGCTGTTGTATTTATATCTCTGTTAACTGTTTGTGAAGAGCAGCTAAGGGTGAGTCTGCCTTTGCTTGGTGGCTGTTTATCATAGGTCCATTGGTGGAGAAGGAAGTGGTGACACTCACTCATAAATGAAGCTGCAGGAGTTGTGGGTATAGTTATGTCATTTGGGGACTGTTGCTGTCTTTCACTCGGTTAGACAAAAATAACAATTGAATAACCATCAAAAAAGTAAAAACAAATGGACAAAAAGCACACTGTGTAATCACACAGAAACAGTAAACAAAAAAGAGAAAAGGGAAAAAAAACAAAAACAAAACAAAACACTACAATATCTGGGGAGAGGGCAATAAGAGAAAAATGTAAAGAGGGAGAATAATGAAGAAAAAATGGGAAAAATGCAAAAAGAAAAAGAAGGAATGGGTTTACCTACAAGAAAGAAAAAAAAAATGTAACAAGGAACAGGGAAAAGAAAAAAAAATATGAAAACTAGGATCTGGGAAGGGAAGAATCAAAGATGATAATAAAAGTGACAAAAGTAATAATAATAGTTGTTGTTGTTGTTATGTGCCATGGAGTCGGACCTGACTCCTTGAGTTTCCAAGGCAGTATCACTATAGAAGTAGATTGCCCCATCTTCCTTCTGAGGAGTGGCTGGTGGGTTTGAACCACCAAAAACAAACAAACTAAAAAAAAAGAAGAAAAAAAAATCTGGACAGGGCAGGGCAGGGCACCCAGGCTCTGTGGGAGCACACAGAGTGGGATGGAATTCCTGCCAACCTAAAAGGTGGGTGGGAGTGAGGGATGGCCTCACCTCCATTCACCAAGAGAGTGTGGGGTATAAGAGTAACTAACAAGAGGAATGTTGCACCTTTCTAGTAGTCCATGCATCTGGGGTGTCTTTGCGGTTCCCAGCAAGCAGAGCCTGTTCTTAAGTCCGGGAGAATGCTGTCACTTTAAATATCCAAAGTGGTCAATCCACTTGTAAACATTCAAAATGGCTGTGCCCTCCCAACAGGCAACAGTCCACAGCTAAGCCTGCCTTCCTCTTCTCTGTTTTCCCTTTTATTCCCCAGCCACCAGAGCAGTCCTCCGTGCAGTCCCTGGCTAGCAGGGCTGATTTTTAGGTTAATTCTTTGGTCCTTCCACCACTTGGAAATCTCCAAGTTGTCTGTGCCGTCAGGGTCACTGGCAGACCACAGCTCCATATGTCTCCTTTTTTGGTATTTTCATGCAAATTTTTCTGCTAGTTGGAGTTTAGTCCACATCTATATCCTTCAAAGTTCAGGGCTCCAGGATTATCTTCTGTATCTGTGTTAATTGGTTCCCCTTTTGTTTGTTGAAGAGGATCTGCAGTCTTTCTGCGTATTCCTCCATCTTACCAGAACTCCTGATGTCTTTAAAAAAAAAACAAAAAACTTTTTATTGTTGTTTGGGTGAAATTATACAGACCAATTTATTTTTCCATTCAATAATTCATTTTTTTTTTCATGATATTACTTGCAATCCCCACAATGTAACAGCACTCATCTCACTTCTTTCCTTTATTTCTCATTTCCATTTATCCTTCTTTCCTATCCCTTCCTGCATTCTGAACTTTGTCTCTTGGTAAATGCTGCCCTTTTGATCTTGAATGGTGGATGGGTCGAAAAGTGCTTAATTTCCTGGTGTTAACTTTCTTGGTCTTTTTTATGATTTTGAGTTTTGTTCTGTGCTTTTCTCTTACTCTATCTAGGATCTTCTCTTGCAATCCATTTCAGAAAAGTTGCTTGTGGTAGTCAGGCATCATCTTTCTTCTGATCTCAGGGTTACAACTGCTGTGGCTCACATGGCCCACTAGTCCTTTGGACTAATTTTTTCCATGTGTCTGATTTTCTTCACTCTCCTTTGCTCTGGGTGGGGAGAAAGCAACAGTTGTATCTTAATTGGCCACTCAAGTTTTTAAGACCTCAGTCTTACTCACTAATGTAAGACATAGAATATTTTCTTTGTGCACTATGTTGTGCCAATTGACTTTGCTGTCTCCTGAGACTGCGGACTTGAGTCTAAGAAGTTTTCATAATTTTGCTCCCTGTATGCTCTACCATACTCATGGATATGTTTGCAGAATATATATATATTCTCTGTCAAACTTGTGTGTGTGTGTGTGTGTGTATGTATACATTCACGGGTATAGTCCTATATGCCTTCCCACACCTGTTCACCTTGGGTGTATATCTATGTATCCACTCATAAGTTATTGTTTTTACTTTTATTGCAGGAGTGTGTATGCAATAGTATTTACCTTTGTTGCCTTTAACTCTTGTGTTCCTCCCATTGTCTTCTTTTGCCTTGATCATTTTGAGCTGATCTCCCTTTTATAGTATATTGCCTTACCCTTCACCCAATTGAATTGGTGCCTACACTTTAGTTAGTGATTTACTCTCCCTTACCCTCCCAGCCTGGAACAGGCAACACTTCCTTCTGTTGTACGTAGCTGATTCAATGGTGCCTAACAGCAACAATCCTCTCTACCTTATTAACCATCAAAGAATGCTCTTTTCTGTGTGAAAACATTTTCTTGAGTTTTTATACTCATCTTCTCATACAGTATTTGTCATTTTCTGATTAATTTCACTCAGCATAATTTCTACCAGGTCCATCCACATTGAGGTGTTTCGCAGATTCATTACTATTCTTTAATGTTGCATAGTGTTTCATTCTCTTTATCTGTTCATCCATTGATGGGTACTTAGATTGTTTCCATCTTTTTACTATTGTGAATAGTTCTGTGATGAAGACATGTGTGTGTATATCTATTCGTGTCCTGGCTACTATATCTCTAGGATATATACTTAGTAGTAGGATTGCTAGATCATATGATATTTTTATTGCCAACTTTTTAAGGAAGCACTATACCATTTCCCACTGTGGTTGTACAATTTTACAGTCCCAACAACAACATATAAGGTGCTAGCCTCACTAACCCTTGCCAGCATTTGTTGTTTTCTGTATCTTTTTTTTTTTTTTTTTAACTTTGCTACTGATATTCTAATGAGATAGTATCCCATTGTTGTTTGGATTTGCATCTCTCTAATAGCTGATGATCTTGACTATTTTTTCATGTTTGTTTGTTGCTTGAATGTCTTCTTTGGTGAAGTGTCTATGAATGTTCTCTTCCCTGTTTTAATTGGAGTGCTTGCCTTTTTGTTTTGAAGTGTTCAGATTTTCTATAAACTTAGAGATTAGTCGTTTGTCTGATATATTATTTCCAATTTTCCCCCCATTGCATAGATTCTCTTTTTAATCTTGTGATGAAATATTTTGATGTGCATCAATGTTTAATTTTTCTGAAGGTGTCAGTCATCTACTTTGTCTTCTGCTGTTTGTGCATTTTCAGCAGCACTTGATAGCTTATTTATGTCATGTATTAGGGTCCTAACTTTTCCCTTATTTTTCTTTGATGATTTTCATGGTTTTAGGATTTACATTTAGGTCTTCGATCCATTTTGAGTTAGTTTTGGTATATGGTGTCTGATATGGATCCTGTTACATTTTTCTGCAAAAGGATAACCAGTTTTGCCAGTACTATTGGTTAGAGATTATCTCCTTCCCATTTCATGGGTTTTAGCCTTTTGTAAAATATCAACTGTCTACAGATAAATGGTTTTACTTCTGGGGTCTTGCAGTGTAGTAAATTACTTAGTGTGGCTTTTCTACCCATAAGTCTTTGTAAACTCCAAGGTGGAAATTGCTATTAGCAACTGAGGAGATCCTGATTGCCCACCTGGAGTATTTCTGTTGGGAGTGGCACAAAACAATGTTCTGGGAAGTGCTCACTCTCTCTCACGTGCTTAGGGTTCTGATGCTATGATTGGCTAGTTTGACCACCCTGCCAGGCTCAAAAAGAGGCCTCCTAGAGGCAGAACTCTCTCTGACTGCTGGTTGAGGAAGACGTGCTGCCGAAAAAGACAAGCACCCCTGAAAGAGACACGTGCTGCTGAGAAAGAGACATGCGTTGCTGAGTGAGACATCAAGGGACCAGCACTGCTGGGAAAGAGACTGTGACAGACTATTGGCTGAGGGACGGTGGGTTGGGAGAGAGACTGAGCGTTCTTCCTGAACTTGAGTTGTAGCCTGGTGCTTCCCTAATAAACCCCGTAATCTGTGAGTTCTATGTGGCCACTGCAGCGAATTATCGAACTCAGGAGAGAGATGGTGGGTGCTTTGGGAGGAACAGTTGGTGAAAGGGCTGGAGGGAGGCAGCATGGCTGGCCTTGCAGTAATAGGCCTTGGGTTACTGCTGGTAATCCTGTCTTCCTCTTATGGGATTAGAGGTGAGAACATGTGTCCTCCCTGCCCTTTTTGCAGGTCTCAATTCTGTTCCATTGATCTCTGTATCTGTCATTGTACCAGTACCAGTAGCAGGTTGTTTTGACTACCATGACTGGTAGTAGGCTTTGAGATCAGGAACTGTGAGCCCTCCTACTTTGTATTTCTTCTTTAGTAATGCTTTGCTTCTCTGGGATCTCTTTCCTTTCACATAAAGTTGGCAATTAGTTTTATCATCTTTTTAGAGAATGATGATGGAGTCTGGATTGAGATTACATTATATCTATAGATCTTTTGGTAGTATTAACATTTTCACAATATTAAGTTTTCCTATCCATGAGTGTGGTATATTCTTCCATTAATATAGATCATTTTTTTATTTCTGGTGGTAATGTTTTGTGATTTTTGTTTGTATAAGTTTTTGTATCTCTGGTTAGATTTATTCCTAAGTATTTGATTTTGGGGGGTGGCTATTGTAAATTGTATTGTAATTTCCCTTCTATTACTATTAGTTAAGTGCTTTTTTGATCAGGAATGGATGTTGGATTTCATCAAATGTCTTTGCTGCATCAAATGATAAGATGTGCTTTTTTTTTTTCTTTCTTTTTTTTAAATTTATGTGGGGAATTATATTGTTTCTTTTTCTAATGTTGAACCACACTTACATACTTGGTAAGAATCCCACTTGATCATGATAAATTTATTTTGATATGCTGTTGAATTCCATTGACTAGGATTTTGTTAAGAACTTTTGTATCTATGTTCATCTGGGATATTGGTCTTTAATTTTCTTCCTTAGTGATGTCTTTGCCTGGCTTTGGCATTAGGGTTATGCTGTCTTCATAGAATGAATTTCAGAATATTACATCCTTTTCTGTCTTTGAGAATAGTAGATTTGTGTCAGCTCTTCTATGAATGTTTGGTAGAATTTGCCAGTGAAGCTGTCTGAGCCAGGAATTTTTTGGTTGAGAGTCATTTATTTATTTATTTATTAATGACTTGTTCAGTTTCTTCTTTTAATATGGGCCTACTCAAACTTTCTACCTCAGATTGTGTTAGTTTGGAGGGTTGTGGGTTTCTATAAATTATTTCATTTCCTCTAAATTTGCAAATTTATTGAAATACACTTCTTCATATTATTATACTTTTATATTTCAGTTGGTTCTGTGGTGACATCACTGATTTCATTTATAAATCATGTTATGTGCATCTTCTCTTTTTCCTTTGTTAAATTTCCCTGTAGTTTCTCAATTGTATTAACCTTTTCAAAGAACCAACTTTTTTTTCATTTATTTCTGCTTGACTCTTCACTATTTCTTTCTGCTGGTGACTATATAGGCTTATTTTGTTCCCTGTTCTTTTTCTAATTATAGATGTTTGGTTAAAGTGCTGATTTTGCTTCATTCTTCTTTTTTGGTGTGTGTGTTTATTGCTATGAATTATCTTCTGAGCACTGCTTTTGCTACATCCCAAAGATTTTGCTATGTTGTGTTTCATGCATGTATGATTCAAGAAATTTCTATATTTTTCTAATATCTAGTACTTTTTAAGCAGCGTTTCATGCATTTTTTTCCCCCCTGGAGCTTCCTCTGTTGATTTCTAATTTTATTGTGATCTAAGAAGATGTTTTTATATTTAAATGCTTTTAAATTTATTGAGGCTGGTTTTATGGCTCAATATATATGATCTGTTCTGGAGAGTGTTCCATGCGCCCTGAGAAATAATATATATTGTGCTGTTTGGGGTGGAAGTTTTCATATATGTCTATGAAGTCAAGTTGTTTGTGTTGTTTAGATATTTGTCTTTTTTTTTATTTTCTTGCTAGATGTTCTGTCCTTCATCAAGAGTGACATATTAATGTCTCCTACTATTATTGTGGAGTTGGCTTTTCTCTTTTTTAAATTCTATTAAAATTTGGTTTATTAATTTGGGGGGTCTTTCATTTAGTGCTCTCATTGCATGGTGATTAAAGCATTTGAACTGTAAGATGAGGCAGTCTGCTTCTTTAAAAATTACAGCCTTGGAAACCCTATGGGGTATTTCTACTTTGTCCTGTAGGGTTGCTAAGAGTAGAATCAACTTGTTGGGTGTAGGGTTGGTGAGGTTTTCATTGGGTGTGTAGATATTTATTATGATTACTTTCTCTCATTAATTGACCCTTTAATCATTACATAATATCCTTCTTTGTCTCTTATGCTGGTTTTTGCCTTAAAGTCTATTTTATCAGAAATTAGTATTGCTACTCCTGCACTTTTTTGTTTACAATTTATTTGATATATGCTTTTTTATCCTTTGATTTTTGTCTTGTTTGGTCTTTGTGTTTAAACTATGTCTCCTAGAGAAACTATATTAATAGATCATGATTTTTAACTTATTCTGCTACTTTCTATCTCTTGACTAGTGCATTTAATCCATTTACATTCAGTGTAATTATCAGTAGATATGAATTTTCTACTATTATTTTGCTGTGTGCTTTTTTGTTTTGTGGTGCTGATGATTTCTGTGCTTCATATATTTTTCTGTGCTGAGTTTATTTTGCTTATGGATTTTCTTATTAATTTCTTTGTTTCTGTTGTTTTGGTGTTTATTAGATATGTGCAATTTTATTCCTTTTTTATTACTTTGATGATGTTGTTGTTGTTGTTGTTATGTGCCGTCGAGTCGGCCCCGACTCATAGCGACCCCTCCTTGGGTTTCCGAGGCAGTATCACTACGGAAGTAGGATTGCCCAACCTTCCTTCCGAGGAGTGGCTGGTGGGTTTGAACCGCCAGCTGTCTGGTTAGCAGGCAAGTGTCTTAGCCACTATGCCACCAGAGCTCCTATTTTGATGATAAGATTCATTAATTTTATGTGTAGTTACCCTGTAATTTATTATTTTCCTTCCAAGTTTAAAATAGTCCATTCTATCTTATATAATCTTGATTTCCATTCCATTTGGAAGTACTATAACGTCATCATTTCTTCCCATTTATTATTGCTTTGTACTTGCTCTTATTTACAAATTGATTTCTCTCGCTCCCTATTTTATTTCACATAGGTTTATTTTATTTAGAATATTTTGTATCTGTATTGGTGTCACCAGCAGTCAGGTGAATGGAGGTGGTAGGTATTCACACTTATTGCCACCAGGAGGGCCTGAGGGGTAAAAAGGAGATCACACTTCTCTGGTCAGAGGGCACCTATGTGGGCATGAGTGCCATCCTGGGCAAATAGAGCTATTTATCCAGTTCTTGCCACAGTCATAATATTGCTTATAATAAATCACAATCTCCAGACCTGTGCTGAGCCAGTTTATAATTTGGACTCTGTATATTTCCTTGTTCACTTTTTTCGATTGGTTTCTTCTAATTCATATTTTACCGACTTATTTTTCCTTTCATTTGAAGCTCAGGGTTCCAGGAGTAGTATTCTTATCTGTTTCATGTGGTTTCTCCGGTCTTTATTGCATAGAATCTGGGAAGAGTGTCTACCTAGTTTGCCATCTTGACAATAATCCACCAGAAATGAAGTCTAATATCTGCTACAATAGAGATGAACCTGGAAATTAGTATGCATAGTGAAATAAATCAGTCTCAAAAGAACAGATATTGTATGATCTCACTTATATGAAATATCTAGAATAAACAAGTGTGTAGAGGCCAAAGTTTATTTGTGGTTATTCAAGATGAGTAGAAGAGAGGCAAAAGGAATAATTCATTGCTTGGGGTACATAAGCTTCTGATAAGTGTGATGGAAAAGTGAAATAAATAGTAATGACAGCTGAACATCATAATGAATAAAATCAAGACCATTCAAATGAACATGTAAAAAATATCAAAATGGCAAAAATTTTGTTACATATATATCTCTACACTAAAATCACACAACAACCCAAGAAGATAAAAATAGCTAGAGAAGAGGTAATTTATATACAGGACAGGGAAGATAGGAATATTTTGTGTCCATGTGATCTGTTGTGAAATAAAGTGTTCAGAAAACATAACAATGACACTCAAAAAACATGCAAAGTAGGTTTTTGACATCCTAAATATTGCACTGGATTTAGAAATATTTTAAAAAAAGAACATTCAAGAATAAGAAATTTTGGAGGTTAATAATTTTTGAAATTCAAATATAAAGATAAAAACATTTTAGCTATTCAGAAAGGAAAAGCAAAGCCCAGGTAAAGAAGTTTCTGTTGGGCTGTCCTCAAAGAACTTCGCAATGAAATACCAGAGGCAGAGACAGGGATAAAATGCTGCCAAGTCTCAAGGAAAGAATGTAGTATGCTCAGCCAAAATCTAGTTCAAGTAGAAAAGCAACAGGCAGATTTTGAAACATGAAGAGAGTCAGAGTTTAATGTTAACTCATTCATCTTAAAAACAAAAGCAATGACAATAAGAAAAACCAAACTCCCTAAACATTAATTCTAGTTGATAGATAAATCAAAACAAAAATACTGGTAATTGCAAAAGCCATGATTTGTGTATACATCAACACCCATGGAAGCAGCAGTCAAGAAATCAGACATCATATTGTGCTAGGCAAATCTGCTGCAAAGACCTCTTTAAAGTGTTGAAGAGCAGATATATCACTTTGAAAAGTAAAGTGCACCTATCCCCAGCCATGGTATTTTCAATCTCCTCATATGCATTTAAAAGCTGGACAATGAATAAGGAAGACCGGTGAAGAATTTATGTTTTTGAATTGTGCTGGTGTCAAAGAATACTGAACATGCCATGAACTACCAGAAGAACAAACAAATCTACCCTAGAAGAAGTGCAGACAGAATGCTCCATAGGAACAAGAATGACTAGACATCATCTCACATACTTTGGTCATATTATCAGAATATAATAATCCAACTCATAGTGACCCTTATTGGGTTTCCGAGGAGGTAACTCTTTACAGAAGTAGATTGCCCCATCTTCTATCTGAGAAGCAGCTGGTGGGTTTGTTGAATTGTCAACTTTCTGGTTAGCAGTCAAATTCCTTAGGCACTGTGCCATCAGAGCTCCTATGTATCTCATGGCTTTTTGCAATTACATACGTACACACATGTGCACACACATGTATTGGTGTCATCAGAGTTATTTAAATATGGGAATAATAAGAAGTAATTTTTTAAAAAGCAAAAATAAAAAATAACAGAAAGCAATTGTTATAAATCTTAATAAATATAAAATAATAAAAAATAAAACATTACATTAAATGTGGAAGTAGTAAAGGGAAAGTGTGATGAGAGATGAGAATGTTAGTGCCATTTTCTTTCTGGACATGGCATTGATCAATACTACCATAAATTGAAACATGTAATTTGAAAAAAAAAAAAAAAATTGTTTTTCTTAACCTTATCATTTTTTGGAAGTATAGTATCTCTTTTATCAAAGACTTTATTTTAAATTAAACTACAAAAAGAGCATGGGGCCAATATCCTCTGATCTCGTCTAACTTCATGAGTGGAAGAAAGAATTACCTTTGGTAGCACCAGCACAAAGCTGATCTCTGTGAGGAGATTCAGACAGGAAGCCATCCTCCAAACTTTTTCCAATTCTGACACCAACCCCCCCTCAGTGCTCTCTACTTTTCTGCTGGGTTCCATAATTCTTTGCAATAGTCACATGAAAATCACAGACAATACTCACAATTACGAGATTTATTAAGGATGTAACAGGTCATAATTCAGGTTAAGGAATGCTCAGGGTTCAATTCTTCCAATCAGGACAGCCTCACCTCAGTCATGTCCTCTCTTTGCCCCTTGTCCTATTGGCTTCACCTCTCCTCTGCTTGAGCAAGTGTTACAAAGCTCTTTTAGCTCTGTCAATAGGTGCACCTCACTCTGCCAGCAAACCTCCTCCCAAAGGCATTCAACATTCTTACTCTGTGGGCCAGCAAGTCTACCACTCTGTCTCCTGTCCATCTCATGGTTCTGCATTCTCTGTTGCTGACTCTCTGCCATTGCTTACTTGCTGTCTCAGAGCAGGGGTCTTGGGTCCAAGGATATACTCAACTCCCATCTTCTCTCTCTTGATGGCAGTGAAATCTCCCTTTCTGCCTCTTGTTGTTGTTGTTGTTGTTATGTGCCGTCGAGTCTAACCCAACTCATAGTGACCCCTCCTTGGGTTTCCGAGGCAGTATCACTACGGAAGTAGGATGCCCCATCTTCCTTCCAAGGAGTGGCGGGTTTGAACTGCCAGCCTTCTGGTTAGCAGTCAAATGCCTTAGACACTATGCTACCAGAGCTGCTCCTATATATATATGTATATAAACTTCTAAAGATAAATACCATGATGTCTAAGATAGAAAAATCCACTGGATTGGATTAGCAGCTGCTTAGACAGTGTGGAGGAAAAGATTAGCAAATTTAAAGACTTATCTGTAGAAATTACAGAATGAAACAGAGCAAAAAGAATCAAAATAAATAAAATGCTAGGAAGTTGTGGGTCAGCTTCCAGTGGCCTTTTTGTGTGTGTTGTGTGGCTATTAAATGAATTCTGCCTCACAGCGACCCCACCGTGACAGAGTGGAACTGCCTCAGAGGGCTTTCTAGGCTGTAATGCGTCTGGTATGTGTTTCTCCCTCAGGGCCACTGGCTGGGCTTGAACCACTGACCTTTCCGTGAGCAGCTGAGCACCTAGGCACTGTCCCACCAGGGCTCCTTCAAGTGCACTCCTGTGTGTAACTGGTGTTTCCAAAGGGGAGGACAGGGAGCTGGGGACAGAAAAATGTGTGAGAAAGGAATGGCTGACTTTTTCCAAATTTGACGAAAATCATAAAACCGTATATTCAAGAAGTTGAGTAATCAAGAGAAAACCTTAAATGCAGACAAGACGGAAGGCAGTTTACGTGCAGAAGGAACAAGCCCACGGATGACAGCTGGTTTCTCATCGGAAACAAAGCAACTGAGAAACAATGGAGCGGCAGGTTTCAAGGACTGAAGAATAAAGAACAAAGATTAACCTAGAATTCTATGTCAGGGAGGTGTCTTTCCAAACAGCAGGGAGTAAAGGCTGCTCAGACGTTCTGAAGGTTGACAGATCTCATCACCAGCAGGGCTGCCCTACGGAAAATGTTCAAAATGTCTTTCAGGCAGGAAGAGAAAACAATAGATTGAGATAGTGATTGAAACAAAGAAGGAGCACCTGAAATGGTAGCTGCATGGGAGTTATCTAGGACTAGCTTTAGAATTTCAATTATTTTAAAAGGTCATTGACTGTTGAGTATTACTGCTGTCAAGTCCATATTGACTCACAGCGCCCCTAGAGGACAGAGTGGAACTGCACCACAGGGTCTCCAAGGCTGTCAATCTTCACAGAAGCAAAGCCCAAACCACACCCAC
>NW_006922137.1:1044482-1055425 GCF_000298275.1 Orycteropus afer afer
AACCTTCCTTCCGAGGAGTGGCTGGTGGGTTTGAACCGCCAGCTGTCTGGTTAGCAGGCAAGTGTCTTAGCCACTATGCTACCAGAGCTCCCTTTCTGCCTCTAGGAGGGCTCATGAGCCCTTTCTGCCTCTAGGAGGGCTCATTTCAAGCCTAGCAGAATAGCAAACCTGACAAATCCTAACATTAGGATTCCATATACCTTATTTGCACAGTACTGCATCCAAAAATGTGTCATATGCCTTATTTACAGCACTAACAAGTTATTCAATCCCTTTAGTGGACCACAAGCACCTGACATTTGCATATTCCACTTAGTGATGTGGTGGAAGTCAAAAAGACCATGGCTAGAAAAGCCATATTAGGTAATTCACTGAACCACATCAATAATACTTGTAGTTTCATTTGTCCTGCATTTCCTCTGCTAAATTCAAGTAAAATGAGATTTAATGTTTGTAACTGAATGTAAAAAATAGAATGTGTTTGTAAGAACCCAGATAAATAAATCCAATGCTCTCTCATTCATTTTTCTCTCCTCTTTCTCTCTTTCTTTCACCCACACACACACACACACACACACACAATTTTTATCTGTCCCTCTTCACTTCCCTCCACACATATGTGAAACAAGCTGAAATATTTACCTAATATTAAGTGGTTATTTTCATAAACATTTGCTGGGGGTTTTTAAGTCCTGATTGTTTAATTTTATATGAATTTTACTATATTTACATCTGTGTATCTATATATCTATATCTGTATATGTATATCTATATTTATATCTGAGATCTCTGGTGCTGTAGTGTCTAAGGCATCTGACTGCTAGCAGAAGGTTGGAGGTTCCAACCCACTAGCCATTCCCTGGAAGGAAGGTTGGGTAATCTATTTCCATAGTGATATTACCTCAGAAACCCAAGGAGGGGTTGCTATGAGTCAGAACTGACTCAACAGCAGTGGGTTTGGTTTTCATACATATATATGTATGTGAGTGTGTTAACATATGTGAATGCATGTATTATTAACACCAAGGAAAAAAAAATCCTGTACAATAAAAGCTATTTGAAAACTGTTCAATATGGAAAAAAATAAAATAGAAGTAGCCAGAGTCAACAAAAAACAAACCAGATCTCTGTCTCTGGACAAATTTTGGGCATTGCAACACTCGGTCACCAAGTCGTTGGGGGAGATTCAATTAGGGGTGGAATTTGGATAATATTTTAAGATTGTTAACATCTCTATGAAACTATAACTAAAAGATCTGCAACAAGAAGTGGCTAGATAGTGTCCAGGCAGAGCTGTGGAGCACAGCCTTCCTCACTGTTTCCATTTAATCCTTCTCAGGGTTGACCACACTGCTACCTGGTGAAAACCTTATCCACTTATTCTTTCATTCATTCTTTTACTCTTTAAGGAAATATTTATGAAATATTCTCTTCCTTTTTACTTGGCGGAGAGTATACAAATTAATGTGATATATGTTGTTCTTACCTCCCCTAGGATTATAAGCTTCTGGTGCATTAATAGGAGTCTCTGAGTGAAACAAATGGTTAAGCACTAGACCACTAACTGAAAGACTGATGTTTCTAACTAACCCAGAGGAAACTCAAAAGAAAGACCTGGCAATCTGCATTGGAAAAGTCACAGCCATATAAATCTTATGGAGTGTTCTAATCTGCAGCACATAGGGTTGCCCGGAGTTGTATTCAACTTGACAGCAACTTTTTTTTCCCTTGTATTTTAATGTTTTAAATTAAAATGCAAAAAATATAAAAAAGTCACAAGATAATACCACACAAAATAAGTGTATATAAAGTAAATAACATGAAGGTGTGTTAATAGCCAGTGCAGTGCCAGAAAGACCAGTGTGGATTCCTAATGCATGAATGAATTGAGTTGAGTTTAAGAACTGCATATGTAACTCCAGACTGGTAGGAGTGAAAATGATGAGGAGAGCAGCAAATACAACAGTTAATGCATCAGACTGTCTTTTGCACAAGGAGGGATCTCAGACTTTGCCCTCCTTGGTTCACACCATTCCTCCCTGCACCATCCTGGTGCACAGTTTCCCTTTGCTGGCTCCCATGAGTCCACAGCTGTCCATGATGGGATAATCACCCATTTATATCAGCTTGCACTTTCCTTCCTCCTATCCCAAAAGGCCTAGAATAGATTCATTATCAGGGGCCCTCCATAGGCATTTTATCACTGGATATCCCTGTCAAATTTCACCTGGCTCCAGAAAGAAGTAACCAACATAATCATTGTGTAAAAATCTCTGTTTCAAGGAAAGTTGTATGTGTTATTCTTTTCTTTGTCATTTGGCTGAACCTGGACGCCTTTTACCTTGACTTTCCAGCTAACCCATTCTTCATCTTCATGGTGAGATCTCTTTCTTTTATTTACTGGTACAGCTATATGTCTGTCCAAAAGGGAAATGAGAAAAAATATAAATAGGAATACAAAACTTCGAGGTCAGATAAAGACAGTGTAATCTTCTAATATAGCTCTATCACCTAATCTCCTATTAAACATATCTCATATCTCCTTATTCATTTATATAGGATTCTATATCAACAAAACTCTTTATAATCATATTTTTCTTCTTTGCAGCACTGTCTGATAGGTAATTAAACTGAAGCACAGGGAAAGCAGGTGACTGTCATCAAGTCGAACAGCCCAAAATACATACGTGTGTGTGTGTGTGTGTAAGTGATCCATCCTTCTAATAAATCTGCTTTTATAACTATACTGTTTTACTAATCCCCTTTTGTACTGAGGAATGACCTTAACCTATCACCCTAGGAAGACCTAGGTTTCCTCAATTTAAAAATATTGATATTTAAATGCTGAATGAAAGGTACACTTTCAGTAGTCAGGTACATGCTATTTGGATGATATTAAAATGGCAAAATTCTAATAAATTAAGAGTTGCAATTGAAAAATGTGGTATACTTCATCACCCATAACTACCCATCTTCTAATGACAATTTCAAATATCAGCATATCTAAGAAGCATTTTCTATTTGTCTGATCAGGCAATGAGTGCTGTCTCTCTTAAAATCCAATTATACTTGTTTGTTCACTTTTCACAGGACATTTGTATGCACTGCTTAAGTAACCTTGCCATGTTCTATTAGTAGGAATTTTAGTGTGTGGATGTTGGAATATGTTACATTCCCAGGTACTTTTATGTGAATGCAATAAGCACTCAATAAATATTTCTTGCCTGTCTACATAGAATCAAAATGCAGACACATTTCTGTCACTTACTTAAAAAACAAGCATTTTGCTTACATATTTACATAGATAGATGTTTCTCTGCTGAATTGATTCATTGGGTTCTGTAAAGATTTGGTCATGCATATGCCTTTTTTATCAGTTAGTCCTTATCATATTCTCACAGTACACTTGGGGCTTCCCAGGAAGCAGGGGCTATGAACATGGAGTCAGCTCTAATCAGATTCCTCTCTATCAGAAGTTCAGGTATGACCTCCTTTCAGAGAGCTGCACTCCACTTCAATGCCAAGAGGAAAGTGGGTGGAGGGGACGTTTTGGCTTCTCTACAGCAGGCTGAGAAGGACAGTGAAAGCAGAGAAGTAAGGATGCAAGTCACTGCTTTAGAGCACGTTATCATAAATGGGGGAGGGTTGCGTGCCTGACACATCCTTAAGTAGACTATTGGTGCTATGTACCTTCAAGTCAATTCCAATTAGGAGTGACCCTACAGGATGGAGTAGAACTATCCCATGCGTTTTCCCAGGTTCCATAGAGATACCGTCTTGGAAACCCAAGGAGGGGTTGCTATGAGTTGGATCCGACTAGATGGCAGTGAGTTTGGTTGGTTTAGCTTTTACAGGAACAGATCACCAGGGCTTTTATCCCATGGAGCTGATGGTAAGTTCGAAGCATTGTCATTTTGCTTAGCAGCTGGACCTCCCTTTATTTCCACAAGACACACAGACCACTCGGCTTTCCAAATCCCTGCATCTGGTTTTACAGTTTCTTACTCCTTTCAATATCTCTAATAGAAGGAACTTTTGGGGGAACAATGATGGTTTGGTGGTAGAATTCTCTCTTTCCATGTCAAAGACCCAGGCTCGTTTCCTGGCAAATATCTCAAGCCCAGCTCCCCACCTATCAGTGGAGTCTTGTGTGTTGCTGAAATAATGAACAAATTTCAGTGGAGTTTCCAGATTAAGAGATTCATAGCAAGCACTCCTTGGGTTTCCGAAGTAGTATCTGTTTGGAAGTAGATTGCCAAACCTTCCTTCTGAGGAGTGGTTGATGGGTTTGAACCACTAACCTTCTGGTTAGCAGTCACATGCCTGAGGCACTACGCCACCAGAGCTCCCAGGAAGAAAGACCTGGTGATCTACTTCTGGAAATCAGCCAATGCAAACCCTATGGATGACAAGGTTCAATCTCATTGTGTTCAGGGTCACTATGAGTCAGGCCTAACTCAGTGGCAGGTAAAAACAACAAACATTTTGTTGTTGTTGTTGCATTTTTTCTTTTACCTTTTTGAAACAAGATAATCACACCTTCTTAGTGAGCAAGATAAGAGTAAATGAGGATTTGGGTACTTGAACTTAAAACATGGAGACCTTTCCCTGAGGCAAGTGGATACGTTTATCTTGAAATTTGTGTCATACATTGTTTACTTTCCCCTTCCCTTTTTGACACCCTGTCCCACACTGGCCTAATCCTTACTTCCTCAAATGTTCCTATTGAACCCAATATTCTCAGTGTCTCTGGAGAGCTTGTTGTTTAATGTTTACATTGGCATGTGCCAGCAAATACCACAGAATTAGAACTTGTTCTCTCCTCACTTTTTAATGTGTTGCTGTCCTGTGTCCCAGAAATTCTGCATCCCTGACTAACTGAGATGATGAAAAATGATACTGAAATATTAGTGCAACATACTATAGGAGACTTCAATTCATTCAAGTAATGGTGAGGTTCAGAAACAATCATTTTAGGGAAGGCTTTAATTCCCTTTACCTCTCAGATCCCATTTCATTCATCAGTCCATGGCTCTCTCCTGTTGTGGATGTAAAGAAAGGTGAACTATGATTCAGCTATAATCTAGATGGCTGAGTGGAGAAGTGATAGCTTCATGGAATGGGCCTGAGCACAGTCTTTGCAAGTATAGAGGAAAATTAGCTTATTATTTTTTGCAAACCTTTAAATTCTATAACTTCAAGTTGTTGTTGTTGTTGTTTTGTGCCATGGAGTAGGACCCAACTCATAGCGACCCCTCCTTGGGTTTCTGAGAAAGTATCACTACGGAAGTAGATTGCCCCATCTTCCTTCGAGGAGTGGCTGCTTTAAGTAGTTATTTGTATATTTATGAATTTATTTTGCCTTGTCAATTAGTCATTGCCTTACCTCTTTTTGGGTATCACAGGAGAATTACTTTGAATTACTTCAGCAGAAATTGCTGCTCACATATTCTCTATTTATTTTTGTTTTAATGTATCATATTTTCTCATTTTTGTCCTTTTAATGTGTCATGTGCTTTTATTCCATTTGTATGCATTAGCTCATGAAATTGTAAAGATGGAAGGAATCTAAACACCATTTAGTTCCACTCTCACCATTCATAAAGTAGGAAAACATGAATCATTAATTTTATTCAGTGTCATTTGTTAATCAAATAACCAAATCTGAATTAAAATTGGTAGATGCAATGCTGAGTCTAGAACAGTTACTTAACATTATTATCTTTTGAAGTTTCCTTTATGAAGGTCACTTTAATGATTTTCTATTTAACATTGCTGCCAATATTTAAATAACTTTCCACATTGTACCCTTCTAAAATTTACAGGTTATTGCAAATATTAAAGGAAAAGTGTTCCAAATTTGAATACCAACTCATTCGAAGGCAAAATGATCTACATATTCATGCTGTCTTGGATAGCTTGGCATGTCTCCAGTACACAGTAAACAGACCGACAAGAAAAGACCTTTATTCCAGATACTGCATTTAGCAAGGTGGTATTTAATGCATCAGAGATGTTTTTCCCAGTTTCTTCACATTAAAATAATTCATAATGATATCAAGGTTAGTGTAAGCAGAGACCATTTGTTCTCTAGCTACCAGACATACAAGGTAAACCTCTTAGGAGACTATTACATGTTATAAACAAAACACTCTCTAAGGATGTAAATTTTCATTCTCTTTGTAAATCTTCAGCTTGCATCTTTCACGACAGCTTCTGCCCATTTATACCCAACGCTTCCTGACTCAGTCCTTGCACTGACTTTAGCAACAAGCCATTATTATATAATTTACAAAGCTCAGTGCTCAGCACCACCTAGATGTTTTGTCAGAGGTAGAAATAAATGTTTCTTCTATTATCAAGGTGTACAATGTTAGACCCTAGGCTTATTTAAAATCAGAAGGTACAAAGCAAAAGATGTGCTAAGAATTGGAGTATTTCTACTGAAATTTGTTGTCCAATATCATTGAGAAGATTGATTTTCATGTCCTTATAAATTGGAGAGAATTGATATATTTGATGGGATAACCTTTGTTCTAAGGTCTATCCTCTAGATACCTATGTACCTGTCATAAAATTGACAACCATTGGAAATTTAACGGGCATCTAACATTACATTACTTAATATGCCAATGAAAACATATTCATCTCCTCTATTAATATCATATATGTGGAGTGTATATGTGAATATGAGTGGCATTTTCCATCCAGTGTTCCTTTACTTCAGACCATATATGTGGTACTGTTAACTGTGGGTTTTTCAGGAGAGGATCAGGAAAGAATAGTGGTAAGGACAGCACTGTATCCATTAGATGACTAACCTTTTGTAGAGAAAAGACCAGCTGTCACTATGTAGCATGAAGAAGAATTGTTTAGTGAAGGGACTCATGAATTCAAGTGACAAAATATAGCAGAGAGCTGGGGTTCAAGAAAGCCATGTTACTCCATTCTGTGGTGCAAGACTTGCAGGATGAATAATGCCTCAATAGCAGCAGTGTTGTTTTAGCTTATCTTGCTGTGTTGGGGGCAAAGAGAGATGTGCCCAAGGCAACAGCATTGTAGACAAAGACAACATTTCTGGAGCTCCACCATTAAATGCAACTGCCAACCATGGGCACACAGAGCACATATACAAGGGAAAAAGCAAATGTTTGAGAAGTATGTTTGTGAGTGTTTTTGAGTCATGTCTCTCAACTCCTCACAAAAGCTGAGGAACACTGTGACCACAGTGGGCCATGTAACCATGACCTTCATACTCCATAAGCAGAGCAAAAGGCTGGGATAAGTCATTTGCACTTCTCTCTGTTTTCCTCCTCTCTTCCTTGGTTAGTGCATGGAGTCGATGTGACAATAGACAAGACTTGATATACTATCTGAGATTTCTTTCTAGTTGTTTCCTGCCTATAGAGCTTCAAACTCAAGTCATCTTTTCAACTGTCATTTTTTACATTTGATATTTGAATAGGTGAATTATACATATTGTAGAAGTACAAAGGATATGAAAGGTTAAGGTTAAAAAATAATTCTTCCTTTCTTTGTTTGTCTCTAGATGTTTTACTTCCCCAAAAGTATTGACTGCTATCATTTTCTTATGTAGACTTGCGGAAAAATTTTATAAATATTATAGGAATTACAACATTCTTTGAGAACATGATCATGTTCTATAGTCTTTAGAAAGGGCCTGAGTATATTCATGGTGCTCAACCAACATTCATTGATTAATTGAAAAGATAGATTGGTTCAATGCTTGTCAGAATCCTGGAATTCCCAAGATTGGGTGAAATTGCAAAGATGACCATCCTAACTTCTGGACTCTCAGGAAATTCCCATAACTGTACGCAGCTCCCATGCTACTGAGCTTAAATAGTTAACACTGCTGGGGAATTTAAGATAAATGATGATATGGAGAGTAACAGACCCTGAAAAAGGAAGCTGAGCTCTGGCATTTTACACCTTGCAAAGACAAATGCTTTCCAATGTGTATTAAAAGCACTCTACAATCAAAAGATTTGGCAAGTCACCCAGAATTCTTAACTTTCCCACAACGGTAGAAATCTCATTATGTATAACCTTTCAAATGGGACCAAAGAAACATTTTCAACACGACTCTCACTGAGCACAACCTCTACCTGAAAGTTCAGTCCAAATAGAGACAAAATGTGTACTATTTTTGCATTGAAAGTTTAGTGCTAAGAGCACTGTTGGTTGTTCCTTTATTGTTCAAAAGCCAGCTTGCTGTCTCCCTACCCCACACACAAACTCTCTGAACACTAGCTGGGCAATAGATTTACATGCATGCCCCAATATAAGGACTGGTCACTCAGGCTGACCACAGTAAATGTAACAAATTCCAGTTTCTGTCTCCTGGGGACTCTATAGGGTGAGCGTACTTAAAAATATGAAAGACTGAGCCCAGGGTGTTTTATGGATACTGGCTTTAAGATTGTTTGTGAATCTGTCTTATCTATCATTCTAGACTCTTGTTTATGCTCATGAAACTTTATAGGTAGGCTCAGTTTTCTGTACTAATGTTCAAGCTGACCTTCTTGCTTTTACATTTTTTTTTTCTCTGCAATAATCTTCCAAACCAGCACCAGATGAATGATCCTCTAAGAGCTCCATCAAGCATGTCATTCACTACTCAAATACTTCTAGTTACTTTCCTTAAAGTCAGAATCAAACTTGACTCCAGATTTTCACCTCCCACCCATCCATGAAACTTAATTCAAGCTTAATTCATTTTCTTCTCATACACTCCTCTACACATTTCTGCCTCTGTCCCCTGTGAATTCACTCATTATCAATGGAATTCTTTCATAACTCTTCCTCTCTGCCTACCTACACTGTGTCTATTTTTAAGGAAAACTCTAGTCTCATCATAATGCTGACCAGTCAACATCAGTTATGTCAAAATCAGTTTTCTCCAGGATTATTGTTTGTCAGATGAATAGAACTTTTCAAAGAAGGGATGTGAGATGAGGAGAGAAGTTAGGTGCTGACATACAGCAGCCAATTTTTAATATTGTGAGCATATCTTTACATTAAAGGGTAGACTTTAACTTGAATGCACTTAGCTTTATAAAGAATGTCAGTGAAAATAAGGAAAATTCTCAATGAGACTGATTGACACAATAGTCACAAAAATGGATTCAAATATACAGCGATAAGAAAATGAAGCCGAACTAGGCAATATTTCATTCTGTTACGTATACGCACGCAGTGATGCAGAGCTGACTGGAAGGCAACTGAAAACAGCTGAATATGGTTTAAACTGTTTCTGTCTTTACTAATTTTCTGTAGACTGGTCAAAATTCTAACAGAATCCAACAAAGATCTGCAGAACACAGTTGGGGAGTCAGAGACTTAATTAATTGTTCATGTAGTCCTGATGGAGAAGCTTTGATTCCTGACTGAGCCAAGTGAGAGCTTTAAGCATTTCTATGTGTGTGATGTCTATAAGTAGACACAGAAAGGTGAGGTGAGAAATTCTCATTTCTCTATGTCTGAGGCACAAGGAGAACACAAGTCACTGTTCCCAGCCTCAGTTGCATCAGAAAGTTGTAGTTCATGTGTCAGTGAGGAGAGAAAGCTCACTGCACCAGTGCCATCATAATTTCTCTGCTATCTCCAGTTACTAGGCCTTTCTCTTTATTCCTATGCCCTTCATTCTCATCACTTATTATTATTATTATTTTTTTTTTTTGAAATATCTCAGGAGTTATTCTGTCAATTCCCATAGCCTGGTTTTTTGCCAATTTCTTTTTCTTTTTTTTAAAAAAAGTCATTTTTTTTAAATTGTGATTTGGGTGAAGATTTACAGAGAAAATTCACTTTCCATACAGCAGTTCACATACACTTTGTCTCATTACATTGGCCACAGTTTACCACAATGCAACAGCTCCCTTCCCACTTCCTCCCCATAGTTACCTCTTTCCTGTGTCCATCCCTCCATGCACTCCTGTCCCCTGAGCTGTCTCCCTGTGCATAAGAAGCCCTTCTTTCTCCCATGATTGTTCTCTCCAAGGAGTGTATTTACCTGAGGTAAATGTTCAACTCATATGCCTGTCTTCTTTTTGGCTAGAAACCACAGGTGTGGGTTCAATTCCAGACTTGAAGGGCAGCTAGGGGCCATAGTCTCAGCAGTTCCACCAGGCCCTATTGGACCAACAAACCAGGTCCCTCACCTTTTTGTTTTCTCCAAATGATTTTGAGTTTTGTTCCACATTGTTCTCCCTCTCTATCAAGGATCTCCTAGATAGATCCCCTTCCAAGTGGATGACAGTGGAAGCCGGACACCATCTAGTTTTCTGGTCTCATAGTCGTATAGGCTGCAGATCAGATGGGTGTACCAGTCGCTAGGACTAATTGTTTCCATGAATTTTGATTTTCTTCATTCTCCTTTGCTCTGGACAAGGAGAGACCCATCATTGCATCTAGATGGCATCTTGTCAGCTTTTAAGATCCCAGTTGTTATTCGCCAAAGTAAGAAGTGGAACAGTGTTTTGTATAGTATGTTATGCCAACTGAGCTTCATGTCCCCTGCAACAATCATGCCAAGCCCACAGGTTCAACTACTCGATCCGTCTGAGTAGCTGGCTGTGACCAAGCAGTGACCACAACCTTGCCCCTTGTCAGCTATACCATACACCTGGGAATTCTGATCATTCACATAAACTTATAGGACCATTGTCTGCCAACCCTATGCATGTCCTTGGATATATTCCCCATTTCATAGACATACATAACAGTTCAGCCTGTCCACCCATCTATCCGCCTATATACTCATGCTTGCCTTCACTGACAATGCAGTGCTGTATGTGCAAAAGGGTTCATATTTGTTGTCTGTACCTCCCATGCACCTCTCTATGTCTTTCTCTTCCTCAATGCCACCGTATTGGTCACTCACATTTGGAACATTGCCCTTCTCTTCACCCAAATCAATA
>NW_006922137.1:1060065-1061471 GCF_000298275.1 Orycteropus afer afer
CTGAGCTCATTATATTTATGAATTCTTTTATCATTTCCTTTGTTGCTGTTGTAATAGTATATGCTGAATATTTGTGCTTGTCCTCTTTTTTATTGTCATGTGAAGGTTTATCATTTTTCTTTGAGGTTACCCTATGATTTATAATTTTATCCCCAAGTTTACAACAGTCCATTGTATCTTGCAACTCTCTTAACTTCCTCACCATTTAGAAGTTCAGTAACTACACAGTCTTTTCCCTCATTTTGTTTGTAGATTTCCTCACTTGCCTATTGATGTCTCTGTTTCCCTTTTTACAATCTTATAAGCTCATTTTACTTTGGATATGTCCATAGCTGCAGTTTCTGGGTTGTATCATCTTGTGTATTAATTGTCGTTTGTTATTTGCTATTTTTGGTTCTCTGTTCAAAGGACTCCCTTTAGCAACTCTTCTAAGGTTGGTCTGTTTTTAACGAAATCCTTTAGTTTCTGCTTATCTGGAAATCTCCTAATTTCACCATCATATTTGAGGGACAATTTTGTAGGGTATATAATTCTTGGTTGAAAATTTTTCTCTTTCATGGTTTTATATATACCATCCCATTGCCTTCTCACTTTCATGGTCTCTGCTGAGAAATCATAGCTTATTCTTACTGGCTGTCCTTGGTATGTAACTTTTCGTTTTTCCCATGCTGCTTTCAGAATTCTGTCTTTGTCTTTGGTTTTGCTGAGTTTGATAATAATGTGTCTTGGTGATTTTCTTTTGGGGTATATCCTGTTTGGGGTTCATTTGACTTCCTGAATGGATATATTCTCATCTTTCATCACATCAGGGAAGTTCTCCTCCAGCATATCTTGGACAATTTTCTCAGTGGTTTTATTTTTCTCTTCTGGTTCTGGAATTCCAATGACACATATGTTATTCCTTTTGATGGTACCCCACATGGACCTTAGACTTCATTTTATTTTGATTTTTTTTCCGATTGATCCCTTTCCAAAGAAGTATTCAGGTATTTGTCTTCAATCTCATTAATTCTGTCTTCCATTTCATCAATTCTACTCCTTTGCCCTCCCAATGTGTTATTTATTTCTGACATTTTAGGTATTAATCTTCTGGAATTATTTCTGTAGATTTAGAATCATTTCTAATGTTTCATTTATTTTGTCATTTTGTTCTTGTATTTTCTTCCAAAATTCTTCTAGGGTTTTTTCTGTATTTTCTTTGGTCTATCTCTCAATCCTTTGAAGATATATAAATATAATTTTTTGAAATCTTTCTCAGAGAGTTCCAATGTTGCTTCTTCCTCAGGGATGTGTTCTGGGTCTGTATCCTGCTCTCTTGTTTCTACCACTTTATCCTGCTTCTTTGTGTGGACTGTTATGGTCTGTTGTCTCTGAGGCATCGTGGCATTGTTGTATTTAGATCTCTG
>NW_006922137.1:1061571-1062810 GCF_000298275.1 Orycteropus afer afer
GCCACTTGAATATCCTCCTTGGTAAAGTGTCTATTCATGTCTTCTGCCCATTTTTTAATTGGATTGTTTGTCTTTTTGTTATTGAGGCATTGGAGTTTTCTATGAATTCTAGAGATAAGTCCCTTGTCAGATATGTTATTACCAAATATTTTCCCCCAATCTGTAGGTTCTCTTTAGACTCTTTTGGAGAAATCTTTGCATGCAAATAAAAATTTAATTTTTATAAGGTCCCAATCATCTGGTTTCTCTTCTGCTGTTTGTGCATTTTGAGTTATGCCTGAGAGTCTATTTATGCCATACATTAGGGCCCCTATATTTGCCTCTAGATTTTCCTTGAGGAACTCTATAGTTTTAGGTTTCACATTTAAGTCTTTGATCCATCTGGACTTAGTTTTTGCATATGGGGTGAGGTACAGATTTTGTTTCACTTTTCTGCAAATGGATCTCCAGTTTTGCTAGCACCATTTATTAAACAAACATTTTCTTCCCCATTTAATGGATTTGGGGTCTTTGTCAAAGATTAGCTGACTATAGGTCGATGGATCTATTTCTGGGTTCTCAATTCTATTGCATTCGTCTACGTATCTGTCATTAAACCAATACCATAAGGTTTTGACTAATGTGGCTGTATAGTAAGTTTTGAGATCCAGCAGTGTGAGACCTCCTACTTTGTTTTTCTTCTTCAATAGTGCTTTGCTTATCTGAGATCTCTTTCCTTTCCATATAGAGTTAGTGATTAGTATTTCCATATCCCTAAAGAATGTTGATGTGATCTGGATTGGGATTGCATTGAATGTATAGATTGCTTTAGGTTGAACCGACATTTTCACAATGTTCAATCTTGCTATGCATGAGCATGGGATGTTCTTCCATTTATGTAGATCTCTTATGGTTTATTGAAGTAGAAACTATAAGTTTTCTTTGTACAGGTCTTTTGTGTCCCTGGTAAGATTTATTCCCAAGTATTTTATTTTTTTGGTAGCTATTTTAAAAAGTATTGATTTCCTTATTTCTTTTTCAGCAATCTCTTTTCTAGTGTAGAGGAATCCAACTTATTTTTGGATGTTGATCTTATATCCTGCCATGATGCTAAATCTCTCAATTAGTTCCAGTAGGTTTTTGACTGAGTCTCTTGGGTTTTCTAGGTATAGGATCATATTATCAGCAAATAGGGATACTTTGACTTCTTCCTTACCAATTTGAATGCCTTTGATTTCCCTTTCTTGCCTTATGGCCCTG
>NW_006922137.1:1062910-1066558 GCF_000298275.1 Orycteropus afer afer
AAAAAAAAAAAAAAGAGAGAAAATAAATCAGTGGAGGACAAGACAGGGCACCCAGCCTCTGTCTAAGCACCCAGACTGTGATGGATTTCCTGTCGGCCCAGAAGGTGGGTGGAAGAGGGGGATGGCCACCCCTCCCTTCACCAAGTGGGTATGGGGTATGAGAGAAACAAGAGGAAAGTCACACCTTTTCAGTCTTGCAGGTCTGGAGTGCCATTGGGGTTGCTGGCAAGCAGAACCTGTTCTTAAGCCCCTGGAATCTCAAAGAGTGCTGTCTCTTTAAATATCCAAAATGGTCAAGCTGCTTGTGAACATTCCAAATGGCGGTGCCCTCCTGACAAGCAAAAGTCCACAGCTCAGCCCGCATTTCTCTTTACCTTCTCCGTATATTCCCCAACCACCAGAGCAGTCCTCTGTGCAGTCCCTGGCTAGCAGGGCTGATTTTAAGTTAATTCTTTGCTCCTACCACCACTCTGAAATGTCCAAGCTGTCTGTGCTGTACTGCCAGGATCGCTCAGGATCACTGCCAGACTGCAGCTCTGTCTGTCTCCTTTTTTGGTATTTTCATACAAATTCTTCTGCTAGTTGGGGTTTAGTCCACTTCTATGATTATTTTCTGTGTCTGTGTTAATTGGTTTCCCTTTTCTTTGTTTAAGAGGGTGTGTGCAGTCTTTCTGTCTAATCTGCCATCTTACTTGGATCCTCTTCACACTTCTTAATAGAGGGTCTGACATGTTTGTTATTTTTGACAATAATAAAGGGAACTTACAGGGAACATTTTGTTTCATTGACTGGTTGATAAGCTTTTTAGTATATCATAACTACATATAGTTAAGTAAGTAAATTACAGGCTTTTAAAATGGCAATATGTTTCATGGAATATAGGATTCAAAACCTTATTCTGTGGTACCCTGGGCTAGGCTTAGAGGTTTCTTATGGGTATATTAGTAGCTGCTGGAGAAAGTAAAAGGAAGAGAGAAAGAAGTAGAAGAAAAGAGAAAAGAAAAGAAGGCTTTGGGTCTTTTTGCATAATTTTGCATAAATAACAGCACATTTTCCTTAGATTAAGGAGCTCTGGTGTGTGGTAGTTATGGCATTTGGCTGCTAACCAAAAGGTTAGTGGTTTGAACCCACCAGATGCTCCATGAAAGAAAGATGGGGCAGTCTTCTTCTATAAAGATTTACAGCCTTGGAATCCCAGGGGTGTGTGTGTGTGTGCTATGAGTCAGAATCGACTTGATGGCAGTGGGCTTGGTTTTACACATACACACAACAATATGCTTATGTGTGTTTAAAATATATATGCATACATCATTGTACTCATTTCAATATTAAGGTACATAATAAAATAATTAGAATGAACCAGAGGGTTTCAACCTCAGGTACACATTATAATCAACTGTGACACCTTTAAAACTTATTGAAACTGAAATAACAAGCCAAGAGATTCAAATTTAATTCGAGTTGGGCCTGGACACAGTTTTTCTTTGAAAATCCTTCAGATGACTCTTCTGTGCATTCATGAGTGACAATTTTCAGTACAGAGCAGGGCACGACTAGAAGTAGAAATGGATATGGTTGAGGAAGGTGCTCCAGAGCCAAGGAAGATTGAGCTATACTTGAAAGTCTAGAAAGTTGCACTGAAGCAGGAAAGATAGTCTGGATAGTGGCTTTTAAACAAAAGCTTAGCTGGAATAAAGCACAAAGTGTGTTTGAAGGGCAAAACTGGTGGCTCTGAACAAAGAAGAATAGCACAAGAAAGAAACACAAAACTTTGGAAGGCAGATAGGGGTGGTATTTTTTAAACACCATTTGAGAGTTCAGCCATAATTCCACTATATTCACAGCCTGGGCTCAGAAATGATTGTGGAGTAATGGCTCTGCCATTTGAACCTCTGATTTCCATTTTCTTCCAATGCTCTTGACAGAGCCAGATGCTTGAAGATGACTTCCCTCCAGTCCCATGGTGATTTAGGGACTTGGAATAAACACAGGACTTTAGTTTTCTGTCTGGCACTTTTCATGAGCACAACATTCATTTTGAGATCTAAAAAGAAAAACAAAATAATAGGAGCTATAAATTAAACTCTCCCAGAAAACTGGTTTGAAGGAGCATACAACTGATAAATATGTCAAGATACAAACATTATTTTTTTGCCTTCAAATAAAATGAAGATTACTAATTTCTTTTCAGTAATTTCTAAAATAAGATTAAATCTAATTTCTCTTTATCATAAATGCCAGTGATCTAAAACAGTTTACAAAGAATGAAAATGAAGAGGTCATAGGAAAACTCACACTTTGGACAGCTGAGCAATATTTCAAAAATATACTCTCTCTAAGATTATATATATATATGAGCTGTGATGGCTTAGTGCCTGAGACATTTGGCTGCTAACCAAAAGTCTGGTGGTTCAAACCCACCTGCCACTCCTCAGAAGGAAGTTTGGGCAATCTACTTCTGTAGTGATGCCGTCTGGGAAACCCAAGGAGGGGTCACTATGAGTCAGATCTGACTCCACAGCAGTGAGCTTATATATATAGTTTTAGAATATATATATATATATATATATATGTAAAATTTGAAATAAGAAATTCACCTTTAGGTTTTTCAATGAACATAAGGGTCCTCTTCCTAACCTGGACATCCTGACATCCTGACCCCTTCAACAATTTTCAAGGTTATAATGGACAAGAAAATGAGGATATTCATGAACTACTTTCAATGTTTCAAAAAGTCTTACAGAAACATATGCTTACCCTTGATAGACCTGCAAAGAGCAAGTACGGTTTAGTTACTTTGGTTCAAATTGAAATTTTATCATTTTATTGTCCAAATAATGTGCCCAGATCCATTGTATTTGTCATCTTAGTAAAAGTTCTGATTAGTAGCTGATGATATCTCAGATATATAGAATCATATGGAATTAAACTTGGAAGGTGACCCAGGGAACTAAAAAGTATCATTAATGGTTAAAATTGCATATTTATTTTTAAATTTTTATATTAAAATTATAGAATTCTAAAAAGTATGTATTAACTCTACTTTAAATTGCAATCATTTTTGGAAATGGGATATGACTTGGTGACCACCTAATGTCCTTTTCAGATCAGAGAATCTATATAGTAAATCTTCTAAAAATGAAGGTTTCTAAAGAATTATGCATTGATCACAGAATAATGGAACCATAAGAAATTCACCATAGGAGATACTTATGAGTACCATAGGAACCACAGGAGATGTCATTATTTGGACAATAGTGCCCTTCTTTGATACTCATTCATCCATCCACTCATTCATTATGAACCTCATAGATCAAAGGCACTCTGCTATGACACATAATGATACAAAGATCACCAGACACATTGACTTTCTTTGATATCACAGCCTCATTTAGTTCATACATCACTCTCTTCAAATTTAGTTGGCATGAATTACTGGAGTTTAAGAGTGGTAAGGTATGTCTAAAATCTGAAGTGGGATATTGGAGAAGGTGGAATTCATCAAAAAGAATGAATCAAGAAATCTCAGATCTTAGAACTCAAATATCATATCTATACAAGACCAGAGCAAATAATCCAAGAAGCTGGACTATATGAAGAAAAACGTGGTATCAGGATTGGAGGAAGAATCATTAACAACCTGAAATA
>NW_006922137.1:1067358-1068341 GCF_000298275.1 Orycteropus afer afer
GAGCTATTTCTCCCAAATGACATTTGTTTTGGGAAAATATTTTTCTAGACCTTAGGATGGAACAAAAATCAATCACTGCAAAGTGAGTTTGATATGGTGGATAGAATACTGGGAAATTGGGAAGAGAGGAAGAAGTCTGCAGTGTTAACTTAGTGCTGTTGGTGAGCAACTTCATCTTGTATGGCCTGAATTAAAGTTTTGTTTCAGTAAATTCCCTCTACAATTCCATTCACTTTATTCAGTAAAGGTAGAAAAAGTAGAAAAGTTTGACTGACTGCTAGCAGCACAAATCTGGTCACATGGGAGAAGTTCAAAAAATACAAATTAATATCACATGGGTCTTAATGTAATTAGAAGAATTCTATCATGTTAATTATATAAGTTCTGCAAACAAAATTTATCACTTCTGCCTCAGAATCTATTCAAAATACTGTGAAATTCTTAAACAATAAAATGATATTTTTGTTTGTCAACTAGATTCTTCTCAGTCAGGAAAATGACCTTGAATATTAGAAATATTTGTAACCACAGAAAATGAATAAGATTTTCTTTTAGGCACACTTGTATTTGAATATTAAACTGACCAGAAATCTCATTAGCTAGGTATTCAAGTTATTTGAAATTTAGCTCACTGTGTTAGACTCAGTTCTCTAGAGAAACAAAAAACAGCAAAGCTTATATATATATATATATATATATAGAGAGAGAGAGAGAGAGAGAGAGAGAGAGAGAGGGGGCCAAGAAATTCAAGGCTGGCAGTCAGTACACTGGTTGTTGACTCCAACAAAAGATGAATCCAAGATCTCCAGGCCAAGCGGTGGGCTGCTCATTCACGGAAGGTTGTAGGCAGCACACCAGCGTCCTGATCCACAAAAGAATGTCTTTCTTCCCAGGATGTCCCTGTATATCCTGGAAGCAGGCCACACCCCTAGGGAAACTCCCCTTGGGCAGATTGGCCACTCAGAACACAGTCATCTGATCCC
>NW_006922137.1:1069309-1070688 GCF_000298275.1 Orycteropus afer afer
TATTTGTGTTTTTAAGAGGCCATTCCATCATTCTATCAAACCAGCTGCTTCAGGATGGTGGGGAACATGGTAAGACCAGTGAATTCCATGAGCATAAGCCCACTGCCGCATTTCATGTGCTGTGAAATGAGTCCCTTGATCCGAATCAATGCTGTGTGGGATGCCATGATGGTGGATAAGGCATTCTGTAAGTCCATGGATGGAAGTTTTAGCAGAAGCATTGCATGCAGGGAAGGCAAATCCATATCCAGAATAAGTATTTATTCTAGTAAGGACAAAACGCTGTCCTTTCCATGATGGAAGTTGTCCAATGTAACCAACCTGCCACCACGTTGCTGGCTGATCACCCCGAGGAATGGTTCCATAATCACAGACCCAGGGTTGGTCTGTGATGTTGGCAGATTGAGCACTCAGCAGTGGCAGTAGCCAAATCAGCCTTGGTAAGCGGGAGTCCATGTTGCTGCGCTCATGCATAACCTCCATCCCTGCCACCATGGCCACTTTGTTCATGAGCCCATTGAGCAATGACAGGAGTATCTGGGGAAAAAAGATGGCTAGTTTGCACTGAATGTGTCATCCTATCCACCGAATTGTTAAAGTCCTCCTCTGCCGAGGTAACCATTTGGCGAGCATTCACATGAGACACAAATATATTTACTCCTATGACCCATTCAGAGAGATCTATCCACATGCCTCTGCCCTATACATCCTTATCACCAGTTTTCCAATCATGCTCTTTCCAAGTCCCAGACCATCCAGCTAAGCCGTTAGCCACAGCCCATGAATCCATATATAATCGCACATCTGTCCATTTCTTGTTCCATGCAAAGTGAACAGCCATATCTTGGCTTGAAGTTCTGCCCATTGGGAGGATTTCCCTTCACCACTGTCCTTTAAGGAAGTCCCAGAAAGGGGCTGCAGTGCCACTGTTGTCCACTTTCGAGTAGTGCCTGCATATTGTGCAAAACCGTCTGTAAACCAGGCACACGTTTTCTCTTCCTCAGTCAACTAATCATAAGAACCTCCCCATGAGGCCATACGTGCAGAGTGGGACAGAGAAGGTAATGTGACTGGAGTGGAGACCATAGGCATTTGGGCCACTTCCTCTTGCAACTTACTTGTGCCTTCAGTTCCTGCTTGAGCCCCATCTCAGATATATTACTTCCATTTAATGATGGAGTGCTGCTGTGCACGTCCAAGTTTATGACTCTGTGGGTCAGACAACACTCAGTTCATGATGGGCAGCTCAGGCCTCATGGTGACTTGGTGGCCCATGGTTAGGTGTTCAGTCTCTACCAAAACCCAGGACAAGCCAAAAGCTGTTTCTCAAAAGGAGAATAGTTATCTGCAGAGGATGGCAGGGCTTTGCTCCAAAACCC
>NW_006922137.1:1073728-1075193 GCF_000298275.1 Orycteropus afer afer
TTCCTGATCATCTGTCCATATGTCCCCATTCCAGGTTACAGGATCCCATTTTTTTTTCAATCAATGCCCTCATTTTAATGGCAGACACCGTTCTGGGTTGGCAATTGAGCTGGCATTGTAAGTCAGCCACTCTTACAATAAGACTCTGGATCTGGGTTTCAGCTATGTCAGCCCTGGTAGTAGAAGCTATAAGGCTTTCTTTCAGGGCATGGCTGGAAGCACTGAGGTCGTTTATGCAGTACTTAAGCCAAGACTCAGCAGCTTTGAGCCCATCTCGCACTTTCACCAATTTATCCAGTGTAAGTAGGATCAACCAACCAGCCTCCTTGTACTCCTCACTCTGACAAAATTGCAGAAAATATCAAATATCCGATCACCCAGAGCATCACTTCTCACAAGTACTTGATCTATCAGTGGTGCTATTTCATGTATTAATTTTGCCACCTTATGCCACAGATTAGTAGGGCTCTCTTTACTAGAAGACATGGAGTCGCTAGTGTCATCAAAATTAATCAAACTGGAGAACCAATCTAGGAAGCCCATCCTTATGATTTTGTCTCTCTAGTACCACTCCTGGTACAAAATGTGTTAGACTGGGTTCTCTAGAGAAACAAAAACCAGCAAATATTATAGAGAAAGAGAGAGAGACAGAGAGAGAGAGAGAAATTTATCTTAGGAAAATGTCTCACAAACGTATAGAAGCCGACACGTCCAAAGTCCCTGGAGAAAACGTTGAGCTGGAGGCAGCCTTAGCTTCCACAACCACAGGGGGCTGAGAAATTCAAGGCTGGCAGGCAATACACTGGTTGTTGACTCCAACAAAAGACAAATCCAAGATCTCCAGGCCGAGCGGTGTGCTGCTCACTCACAGAAGGTTGTAGTCAGCATACCAGAGTCCCAATCCACAAAAGTATGTCTCTCTTCCCAGGATGTCCCTGGATATCCTGAAAACAGGCCACACCCTTAGGGAAATTCCCCTTGGGCAGATTGGTCACTCAGAACACAGTCATTCAATCCCATCTTGGGAACCACACAGAACTAGTGTCCAGCCAAGTTGACACACAGCTCCAACTATCATACTCATTTATTTAACTTATTCTGAAATATGCTCTGGGAAAAGGGAAATTTAGTCATTATGGGAGAAAGCAAAGTCATTAGTAGAGACATAATACTGTGTATTATTTACATCAGCAAATCTTTCTTAAGAGAGTATCATTTTCCTTGGCAACGCAAGAAAAATGTTTGTTGTTGTTGTTGTTAGGTGCCGTCGAGTTGTTTCCAACTCATAGCAACCCCATGCACAGCAGAATGAAACACTGCCCAATCCTGCGCCAGCCGCACAATCCCTGCTATACTTGAGCCCATCATCACAGCTACCATGTCAATCCATCTCATTGAAGGCCTCCCCCTCTTTCGTCGACCCTCCACCCTACCAAGCATGACATCCCTCTCCAGGGAATGGTCC
>NW_006922137.1:1077908-1091393 GCF_000298275.1 Orycteropus afer afer
CTTTGCTATTCATAAGGTTTTCCCTGGCCAATTCTTTGAGAAGTGGATGGCCTCTTCCTTCTTCCTAGTCTGTCTCAGTCTGTAAGCTGGGCTGATACCTGTGTACCATGTGCATCCCACTGGGTTAGAAACACCGGTGGCTCAGCCTTAAAACTCACATCAACACATCACCACGGCACGACAAATCAATAGACAAGTTTGCCTTCCTGTTGGAAACCTCTCATTCCACTCTTACTTGGGTCCCTGTGGCTGACTCCTCCTCTGTCCAGATTCCTAGGCCTTTTAATCCCCTTTCTCCCAATCTCCTGCCCTGCTGCTTTAGGCATGTCTGAGTTCCTTTCCTCACCTGGATCCCTGCAGCTGACTACTCCTCTGTCTGGGTTCCTACTCAAAAAAAAAGAAAATGTACAGGTAAGTTATCAGTTCCTTATCTTATCAGCTATTTAATAAAATTAGGAGCATTTTTCTTTCCTAGCTGTGAGAATTCCCAAGAGATCCTGTGAATGTTTGTTCTGGTTGAAATATATTGCCCAACATCTCTTTCCCAACTCTTCAAGAGTCTCATCACTTCAGGGATGCAAGATAAAAATGGCTTCCTGGTCTTCCCATGGGATGGGCTTTACAAGTACATGGGAAGGCAGGAACATGGAAACAGGTCCATTGCCCTGAAATTGGACCAGAAACATTGCAGGACCTTCATTATCTTTCTCTTTAACAATATGCAGGATATTTTTGTATTGTGATTATCTAAGAAAATGTAGCCAAGTGCAACCTTCTTCTATTTCTCTCTCCTCAGTCTTCTCTTTTCTTTCTTCAACATTCCATAAATTGGAAAGAAAAGTGTAAGGGAATGGATGTTTCTAATATCTAATAAAAAAGAAAGACAAACAAACACACAAATGACAAATAAAGCCTTTTTCACCATTGAAGGAGTAAAAAGGAAAAGTAGAAGCTCTAGGTATTCCAACAGTGACCAGAACTAAGCCATGTGAAGGTCACTTCTTAGATCCCCTTGCTTTTGCTTTAAAAACTGTGTTTAATTGTTAGTCACGATGCACTGTGGGCAGAACAATTAGTTGAATCTATATTAGATCTAAGCTGTAATTATTTGTTACATTAATCATGACTAGAGTGAGAATTTAATTAGTCACGAACATTAAGTGATTTTTTTCTGAAGTGAGAGAAAAATGTTTTCTGTTGTTTGATGCATCTGATTAAAGAAGAGGGCACCACAGCTGGCTGGTAAGTTGGAAAATGTTGAACCTTTACTATCTTCTGACAAAGAAATCTTGATCCAGGGAATATCACATTACTACTTTTGTGCTTCCTGCCCAAATGGCAAATCTGTGTCCATGTTCTTCAGCATAGATGAAGGGTTAAATGAAAGGCGGACCCTAGGGATTTATTTATTTATTTATTTTGAGTCTGATTCATGGCAACCAATGTGTGTCAGAATAGAATTGTGAGCAATAGAATTTTCAATGGCCAGTTTTTCAGAAGTAGATTGCAGGCTCTTTCTGAGGTGTCTCTGGATGGAATCTAACCTCCAACCTTTTGATTTGCAGGTGAGTATTTTAACCATTGCACCACTCAAGGACTCCAGGACTTGACTGTTACCCAGTAATTCAGCAGGGTCACAGATACCAATTTTATCCAGTTCTTCTTTTCCATCCTTATGTATTTTCTCTCTGTTTTCATGATGACAAAGATGTTACCTGAAAATGGCACACAATGGAAAAGGAGATACCCAGAGAAGTCCATATAAAGTTACATTAGTATTTATCTCTGCAGAGCATTTTGAAAGGAACAACTGGATATTTTGCATTCATCTAATCACACCCAGTTAACATCAAATGCCCCAAAGCTCTAGAATCTGTATTCTTTTCAAATTAGAAATATAAAAACTTTTAGGGGGCCCTTGGGGGAGGAAACAAAGCATGAATGTGGTTGCTGTGATAGTGTGGGCAACAACGTTTGATAACGTGACACATTTAATGAGCCACATACATAGAACTGTTATCACCCCAAACAGCTCTACCCTGCTGATTCGAGTGAAAACTTTTAGACAAACTCAGCGTTCTTTTGCTCATTATACTGACCTGTCAGAAATGACAACTTGGCCCAGTCTGGTTATTCCATGCTGACAACGTACCATTCCAGCTTTGCGGCAATAATGTCAGCTTTTAAAGGTGCAATATACTTAAGGAAGCTCATTTCTATGATTTGGCCAAAAAGAGCCATTTTCCTTGTCAGTGGTGAGGAATGTCTTATTTTTCTTTAGATTAGGAGTCGTTTTCATGGAGATTGTTCTTGGGAAAACCTGCAGAAAGGAGAGAAGTTATTTTTTAAAAGGTTTAAAATAATTTAGCCTACTGAGCAATGGTGTCATTATGTGGTGTGTTGAAGACAGTCAGGGATACTCTGCTCTGTACAAAGTACATTTCAAAACTACTAATAATGTAACCAATAAAACTGCAATTTGATTATGAACAGTGAGACCATCCCCTGCAAATAGGGAGCTGTGAGTAGGAAATTCCTTTTATGCAGTTTGGGGCCACATTATGCAGAATTTGGAGTAAGGTCAAGATAACATTCCAAGCTATACTTCTGGCTTAGAGGCAAACTTCTCCTTAGCTTTTTCCAAAAAGGAGAGACAGAGAGA
The DNA here is from genome assembly GCF_000298275.1 of Orycteropus afer afer. NCBI lineage: Eukaryota > Metazoa > Chordata > Mammalia > Tubulidentata > Orycteropodidae > Orycteropus > Orycteropus afer. The sequence goes on from NW_006922137.1 coordinate 1,080,571, forward strand.
ACGATAGGACTACTTTTCATCTTTAAAGTAGGTCCAGTGCAAATGTAATAAAAATTGGTGATGATCTAATAAATAGTAACAAGGGACATGAAAATGGAAGTAAGATGACACTTTCCTCTCTGACATATTCCAATAATATAATATTGTAGTTGAGTCAAGTTGCATGTCAAGTTCTTGGTGTCCCTGTGTTGTCATTTTGAAGCTCAACTAAGAGTTGTCTTCACTCTATTATTTAACATGTCGTTATTAGGTACCGTCGAGTCAGCTCTGATTCATAGTGACTTTATGCACAGCAGAATGAAACACTGCTTGGTCCTCGCACTCCCTGCTATTCTTGAGCCCATCTTTGCAGCCACTGAGTCAATTCACCTTGTTGAGGGCCTTCCCCTTTTGTGTTGATCATCCACTTTATCAAGCATGATATCCTTCTCCAGAGAATGGTCCCTTTTGCCAACATGACCAAAGTAGGTGAGACTTTGGGCATTCTTGCTTCCAAGGAGCATTCCAGCTGCACTTCTTCCAGGGCAGATTTGCTAGTTCTTTCAGCAGTCCATGGTATGTTCAGTATTCTTCACCAACACCACGACTCAAAAGCGTCAAGTATTATGTTAACATACTGCTTCCAAAATAAGCTTCTATATACAGATATTAGATAGACAGGTAGATGATAGATAGATAGGTAGATAAACAGATTATAGGTAGATAAAAGCAAATGAATAGTTTTCCATCAACCACAAGAATGCATAAGTCATTTTTACCAACACAGGTAGATTTCAAATCAAAGTGGATTCATGGCATACTCAGATTCTAAATTGCTGAACACTGTCAATTATTTCCATGTAAGGAAAGATGGGAGGTCTGGTAGCGTAGAGGCTAAGGCACTTGACTGCTAACCAGAAAGCTGGCGGTTCAAACCCACTAGCCACTCCCCAGAAGGAAGGTTGGGCAATCCTACTTCCATAGTGATACTGCCTTGGAAACCCAAGGAGGGGTCGCTATGAGTCAGGGCTGACTCGACGGCACATAACAACAACAACAACAAGGAAAGATGAGATGATGGCCAACACCATTCAGTTGTCTGTAAACTGCCTCCTGCTTTCTTCTATATTTCTTATATTCAGAGACTTAATCTTCCCAAAATATTCATGACCCAAATATATGAGATAAAATTCCCACAGATACACATCCCAAGGTTTAATTATCTGGATAACTGAAAGATTTAATGTAAAAAATCAAGTAATATAATTAATTGTACTTTTTTTTTTTTAATTTGGAACTAGCAATCCATCAACCAATACATATTTATTAAGCAGTTACTACTAGTACGCTGTACTAAAGAGTCACTATTCTTACTGTTTGAGTGGGAAAGTTTATACAGAAACACAGGAAGCAATGAGGGTAATGCAGCATTTGATGAACATGTGTCCACACATCCTATAGCAATCTGAGACCTAAGTAGTTTAAACAATCTGCATGGGGATAATGGAGTTAGATATTACTCTAGAAAGAAAAGTAGATTTGAATACATGTACTTGTAAAGACAGCATAAGAAATAACTAATATGGGTAAAAATGTGTGCAAAATGTGTTTGAGGGGAGAGGGAAATAGAATGGTTTGGTTGCAGGAGAATATTCAATTTGCAAAACAGAAGATCATATCTAACAAAAAACCTTGAAACCTATGTGTGAGAGGCCTTCAATGACAGGGCAAGGAGGTCAATATTACTATTTTGCGGTAATTACTTTGTATTCACCTCCCACTGCATTGCTGAAAATATAGACAGTCTATGCTTATTAAAAAAAAAAAAAAAAAACTGCTAATTCAAAGCAATAAACTGTATGACTCAACACAGAGTTTCAACTTTCATTATGTGTGTTTCTTCTCATCTGCTTAATTCCATTTATTTCAGCTAAATATTTTATTCAACACCTACTGAAGGCTTAGTATGGTGGTAAGCTGCATAGTGATGCTGAAGTATAATTTATGATTTCTACTAACTGGGAACTTACTATCTAAAGTGCCCTGGAATACTCGGTCTATATTGGTGTTAGCTTTGAGAGCTATCCTCAGATACTTCAAGATGTCAAGACGACAGTCAGGAAATCAACTTGTGAACCCCAGCAGTCTTTCCCCCTGCTTATTCAGGACCATAAAATTAATATTACTTGTTACTGTTATCATTCATAATAACAATGTTCCTTTATATGCATGCAAGGATTTATGGATGATGAGACATTTTCCACATTCCATTTCTTGTGCACCTACCTGTGTGGTCTTGTGGATAAGAGGGGGTCAGTGGGTGTCCCTAGGCTCTGTTCTTCCTGTACTGTCTCCTGAGATGCATGTGTGTGTGTCATGTACAACTCACATGTGTGAAACAAATGCTTCAATAGTTGATGAGAGAGAGTTTAGGATTTCAGATCACAGCACATCCCTTGTGAATCATGTATTTAACTTATCCAGCACATTTCCACATCCTTTCTCTCATTTGATCCTCATAAGTTTATTTTTTCATAAAGTATATTTACATATTTTTCATATTTACAGTTCTTCTTTCATCAAACGAAACCAATGGACCTTCTACAGGCATTGCATATCAATTCCTCATAACCCAATACTGTCAAAGTCATGCTTCCATTCATCTTTTTGTAATAACAGTTCACCGTTCCGGCTTCTTTTTCTGACCCTTACTCATTTAAATGCACCTGTGGTTCACAGTTAGTTGCTCCCAAATATAGTGTTTTTTCCTCCTCTGTTTATTTCTTTCTCTTATAACAAATATAAAGTCCCTACTAGTAACTTGACTACTTTCTTTCCTTTTTTTAATTTTTCTATTTTCTGCTATTTAAATTTAGATATATTGTCTATTTGTTTTAAATTGTATTTTAAGGGTAAGTTTACAGAGCAGGAGCTGTTTTACATTCAACATTTCTCATACATTTGGTTAGATATATTTTTTAAAAAGTATGGAGCATTTGGAGCCTAAGGATAGATTGCTTTTTCTTCCTAAGAAAAGAAAAAAGAAAAAATTCAATTCTGACGCATAGCGACACCTCCTTGGGTTTCCCAGGCAGTATCTCTATGAAAGTAGATTGCCCAGTCTTCGTTCCAAGGAGAGTCTGGTGGATTTGAACTGTCAGCCTTCTGGTTAGCAGTCAAATGCATTAGGCACTACACCAACAGAGCTATATACCTCTAATCGACAAACACATTCTTTTTTTCCACTATATAGTTTTGACTATATAACCTGTCTGTTAGATAATATACTACAGATTGAATCTCTGCTTTGTTCAATTTCTTGTATTTTCTTAAACACTTTAAGTAATTTTATGTTAAATAATTTTTGTGTTATTCAATCCCTTTCATCCTGAGGGGAGCAGGCCCATTTTCTCAAGGATAAAGAGAATCTTGGTCTTACCTTCTTCCATCTTCATGTTGAAACACAACATTTCAAATGTTAGATAACTCTGAATCTTATTCATTGTTCTTTTTTCTCTAGTAGGTGATCCATAAGATGTTTTCTCAATTTTCCATAGGGGCACACATAGTAAAATTATCCTTCATAACTTTCTCTAAAATATAATATCAGGAGGCATACCATGCATTTAACAACAAACAAAATTCACCAAAGGCCTTGATCATTTTTATCACACATGATAGTATTCTATAATACTCTTAACTATATGGTTTTATTTTATCCTTTAATCTTTAATTTTCATTTCCCATTTTCTCTTTACAACTTCCTTCCAAAATATATGGCATAAGTTCTCATTCATCACCGATACTATATTTCGTCTTAACTCCTACATTTCTTTGAGAGACTACTGTGTTCTCTTCCATCCTCACTTCCCTTCTTTCCCTTCTTCTTCCCATCCCTCCCACTTCTCCATTTCAGTCCCTCACCTCACCCTCCTTTTTTTTTAACTTTGCCATTATGGCGTTGTTCTTTCTTTTCTTTTGTTTTTTTCTATTCTTTTCTTTCCCAATTGTATATCATTGTTTGTGGGTAGTTTCTTTTCCTCTACTCCAGTAATTTTCAGCTGGGGGAAATCTTGGCCACCTAGAGACATTTGGCAGTCTAGAGGCATTGTTCTTGTTACATCTGAGAGGGTGGTACTAGTAGTATGTAGTGGGTAGAGGCCAGGGTTGCTGCTAAAAATTCTATGATTGACAAGACAACCCTCCACAAAAAAAGGAATTGCCTGGCCTAAAATGGTGGTAGTATTCAGGTTGAGGAAATTGGCTCTACTTCTATCAATATTCTAATGTTCTTTGCTTAAGCCACAGCTGGTCTTAGACTAAACCACGCTGCTCCTTTTTAATTAGTTTTCTTTACTTTTCACAAAGGTAATAACTTTTTGATGAGAGGGCCTACAGATCACACATAAAGTAAAAAGTCCAATGAAACTTTCAGGGTGCCATAAAAATTTTATCTTGAAATATCGTGTTTGCTGTTCTCAACCTATGCAGATCCCATTTTTGGATGCTGATCAGGCTACTTATTGGTATAGGATATAAAATAGGTGGCATACTTCCTACGGTATTTAACTACTAACTGGAAGGCTGGCAGTTCAAACCCACCAGCCACTCCTGGGAAGGAAGATCAGGCAACCTACCTCCACAGAGATGCCACCTCAGAAACCAAAGCAGGTGTTGCTATGAGTTGAATTGACTTGGTGGTAGTGAGTTGTATTTTTTGTTTTTTAATTATTTCTACATCATAAAATAAAAATGTCAAAGTAAAATAGAGAGTTTAGGAAATTCATACTTAGCCCCCAAGACATTCCCTTTGTCCAGAGATCTGATTGCTCACTCCTGTACTATTTGTGTGTATTCCTGTCTGCCCTCGGATTCCTACTGTTTGAGTCAAAGGCCTAGATTTTATTATCTTTTGATCCTCTAGCTCTGTGCCTAGCATAAGACTTTACAAAGAATAAATTGAATCAATATACTTTTAAGTAGCGTGCCATCATCATTCCTCATTTGCCTCATTCCTCTTTTGACTTAATCTCTTCTTGGCCAACCACTGATCCTGATGGAAATTTTTACACCAATTCACTTGACACATCGTAATTTTTACAAGGCTTTGATGAGAAAATTATCTACCGAAATAAAAGCTGGTTGTTTCCAAATAACTACCCGTTTTACTTCCCTCTTTTGATATCTTCATGATTTATCTTGAGACCAAGCATCAGGAATTTTCTAACTCTTTTTGACCCACCACTGGATTTTTAAAGTTTTGAGAATTTTTTATCAGTATGTGTTGTCTCCAATCTGTAATACTCTCTTCTTCATAAAATCTAATCACTAATCTATTTTAATATCCTGGTATTTTTTTTTACATACAACTGCATAAAAGCATTTAAAATCCTTTTCTATGTTCTATCAAATAATTTTGTAATGTCATCAAATCAGCAATACCTTCTTTTCATCAGCAGCATAATATTTGATTTTTGAGGTGATTCCTTAGGATTCTTAGATTGGCTTTCTAGTATGAATCTATAATTTTATATTCTTCTATAAAAATTTTAACTCTTATGATAAGTAAGTAATTTTACCTGTATTTTAACCTATCGATTTTTTATCTCAAATCCAACCCTGCCCTTTGTTCTATTGTGATTGCATTATCTAAGCTATTAAGAGTAAGTACCATTGTTGCTGATTGGAGAGAGCCTAGTGGAACCCCTGAGACTATGGTCCCTAGCTGCCCTTCACATCTGGAATTGAACCCACTCCTGTGGCTTCCAGCCAAAGAAAAGACAGGCATATGAGCTGAACATTTACATTAGGTAGACACACTCCTTGGAGAGATCAATCATGGGAAAATAGAAGGGCTGTGTATGTATAGGGAGATAGCTTGGGGGCAGGAGTGCATGAGAGGGAAGGACACAGGCAAGAGGTAACCATGGGGAGGAAGTGGGAAGAAAGTTGTTACATTGTGGGAAATTGAAGTCATAAGATAATGTATATGTGAACTGCTGTATGGAAAATTAATTTGCTTTATAAACTTTCACCCAAATCACAATAAAAATTACAAAATAAATAAAGTAAAAAAAAAAGAGTAAATTGCACTGTGAGGTTCCAGTAGCATGGTGGAATAGGAAAACAAACTACACAGACCCAGTTCAACAAAGGAAAGAGAAACCAATTGACACAGATACAGAAGATAATCCTAGAGACCTGAATTTTGAAAGGGAAGATACAGAAGTGGACAAAACTCCAACTAGTAGAGAAACCTGAATGAAAACAGTGATAAGGAGACAAATGGAGTTGTTGACTGTAAGTGATCCTAATGGCACGGACAGTTTGGATTTTTCCAAGTGGTGTTAGGACCTAAGAATTAACGTAAAAATGAGTCCTGCTCACCAAGAGCCGAACAGAGGACTACACTGGTGGCTGATGACTAAAAAGGGAAACAGCAAAGAAGGAAACAAACTGAGCTGTGGACTTTTAGCTGTCCAGAGGGCACAGCCATTTTGAATATTTACAAGTGGTTCAATCATTTTGGATATTTAAAATGACAATGTTCTCTCAGATTCCAGGGACCTAAGAATAGACTCCACTTGCCAAGAACAGCACAGACATACTGGAGGTTGAGGACTGTAAAGGTGGGATATTCCCCTTGATATTCTTACACCCCACAGCCTCTTGGTGAATGGGCATGTGACCATCCCACACCCCACCTACCTTGTGGGCCAGCAGGAATTCAGTCTGTGTGTGCTCATGGAGCCCACATGTCCTGCCCCACCACTTTCAGATTTTTTTTTTTTTTCATTTGTTTGTTTGTTTTAAAATTATTTTTTTCTTCCTTTTTACTTTTATTATTTCTTCTTCCTTCCCCAGGTTGTAGTTTTTGAGTTTTTCTCTCTTCCCTTTTCCTGCTTCCCATTTTTTTCTTTCTTGTGGTTCTTGCTATCTCTTGTTTTTATTTTTGCCTTTTTCCCATTTATTTCTTCATTATTCTCTTACTCTATATCTTTTTCCTTATAATTTTCTCCACAGATATTGAGGTTTTTTTCTCTCATTTTCAATTCATATTTCTTTAGTGTTTTTGAAGTATTTATTTAAATATTTTGCTCATTTATTGTTTTTCCTTTTTTTTTTTTTTTTTCTTTTTTATTTCTCTTTTGGGTGATTTCTCCTGTATATTTATGCAGTGTGTGTTTTTTCTCTTCTTGCTTTTACTTCTTTGATGGTTTTTTGATTGTTACTTTTGTCTAACTAAGTGGGAGACAGCAAATGTGGCCATAAGACCCAACCATAACTGCACCTCCTGCAACTGCACCTACTGAGTGAGGGCCACCACTTGCTTCTGCACCAACTGACCAATGGCACATGACAGCCAATATGAGCCTGTCTGCTCTTCACAAACAGTTAACAGAGATCTGTGCAGCAATTCTTATTCTCTATCACTCCCGCCAGGAGATAGGTAATAAGTGCACAAGTGCTACCAACTAGTGAATAGAGAAGCACAGTGCCCAGCTTACTCAGATACATCCAAACAAAACAAAGCAGACAAAAGTCTTGGACAAATCTCTCCAACATAAAATCACAAATTAAATATAAATACAACAAAGTCACAATGTCTCAGAGACAACAGATCTTCACGGTCTAGAAAAGAAGCAAGATAAAGCAGTAGAAACAAAAGACCAGTATACATCCCTGAGGAAGAAGCAGCATTGGACCTCCTTGATAGGAATTTAAAATAATTATATGGGGTCCTTCAATGGATTGAGAGATATATCAAGGAAAACACTGACAAAATTAAGGAAAACACAGAAAAAACCCTAGAATATTTGGGAATAAAATAAAATAACAAAATGACAGAATAAATGAAATATTAGAAATGATATAAAATTTACAGATAGAAATTCAGAAGATTAATACTAAACTTTCAGAAATGGAAAACACATTGAAAGGGTAAAGGAGTAGAATCTAATCAATGGAAGACAGAATTAGTGCAATTGGAGACAAATACCTCAATACTTCTTTGGAAATGCCTCAATAATTTCTAAGGCATTTGACTGTTAACCAGAAGGCTGGTAGTTTAAACCCACCAGGTACTCCTTGGAAGGAAGATTGGGCAATCTATTTCGGTAGTGAGACCACCTCAGAAACCCAAAGTTGGTGGCTATGTGTCAGATCCAGATCCAACTGGATGGCAGTGAGTTTTTTTTTTCCTCTTCTTTGGAAAAAGATCAATTCGAAAAAAGATCAAAACAAAATGAAGAAAGCCTAAGATTCATGTGGGCTACCATCAAAAGGAATAACCCGTGTGTAATCAGAATTCTAGAACAAGAGGAGAAAAAGAAAACCACAGAAAAAATAGTGGAATTTTTGTTGGAAGAGAATTTCCCTGATATGATGAAAGATGAGACTAAATAAATTCAGGAAGCCCAATGAACCCCAAAATAAGATAGGCCCCAAAAGAAAATCACCAAGACATATTATAGTCAAACTCACCAAAACCAAAGACAAAGAAAGAATCCTGAAATCAGCATGGGAAAACAAAAAGTTACCTACAAGGGGTAACACATAAGACAGCTCAGATTTCTTGGCAGAAACCATGCCGGCAATAAGACAATGATAAGGAATTTAAAATAATTATATGGGGTCCTTCAATGAATTGAGAGACATATCAAGGAAAACACTGAAAAAATTAAGGAAAACACAGAAAAAAACCCTAAAATATTTTGGAAGAAAATAAAAGCACAAAATGACAGAATAAATGAAATATTAGAAATGATATCAAATTTACAGATAGAAATTCAGAAGATTATATAAAACACTGAAAGGAAAAATATTCCAACCAAGAATTATATACCCAGCAAAACTGTCTCTCAAATATAATGATGAAATCAGGAGATTTCCAGATAATTAAAAATTAAGGGAATTTGTTAAAAACAGACTGACCTTACAAGAGATGCTAAAAGGAGTCCTTTGGACAAAGAACCAACAACAATAAACAGCAACCAACCATTAACACACATGATGACATAACACAGAAACCAAGGTAGTATGAAAGTATCTGAGTAAAATAAGCTTACAAGATTGTAAACAGGGAACTAGAGGCATCAATTGGGAAATGAGGACAACTACAAACCAAAAAAGAGGAAAGAAATAGTGCCATTCCTAGATGGTGAGGAAGCTGAGAAAATTGCAAGATAGAATGAACTGTTCTCGATTTTGGGAGAAAATTATAAATCATATGGTACTTCAAAGAAAAATGATAAATTTTCATATCACAATAAGAGCCTAAATCAACACTTTAAACCACCATCTCCAACAATTAGAAAAAGAACAGCAAGAAAAGCCTACTACTGTCACCAGAAGAAAGGAAATAATATTCAAGCAGAAATCAGTCAAACAGAAAATAGAAAGATAATAGAAAAAATCAACAAGACCAGAAGTTAGTTTTTTTGAAAGATTAATCAAATTGACAAACCAGTGGCACATTTAACAAAGGAAAAGAGGAAGAGAATATAAAAAGCATGAATAAGAAAAAAATTGGATTACATTACAACCTGTTGTTGTTATGTGCCATTGAGTCAGACCCGACACATAGCTGCCCCTCCTTGGGTTTCTGAGGCAGTATCACTATGGAAGTAGATTGCTCCATCTTCCTTCCAAGGAGTGGCTTGTGGGTTTGAACCGCCAGCCTTCTGGTTAGCAGTCAAGTGTCTTAGGCACTATGCTACCAGAGCTCCTTACATCACAACAGAACCAACTAAAATAAACAGGATACCAGGATACTATGAAGAACTATACTCCAACAAATTTGAAAATCTAGGAGAAATGGACAGATTTCTAGAAACATACTACTTACCTAAACTAACACAGACTAAAGTGGAAAATTTGAACAGACCCAAAGCAAAAGAAGAAATCAAGCAGGTCATTAAAAAATTACCAACACACACACAAAAAAACCTGGCCAACATTGTTTCAGCAGAGAATTCTACCAAATAGTCAGAGAAGAACTGATACCAATCCTACTCAAACTGTTCCAAAACACAGAAAAGGATGGAATCCTCCCAGATTCATTTTATGAGCAAACATAACCTTGATATGAAAACCAGTTGAAGACATCACTAAAAAGAAAACTACAGATCAATGTCCCTCATGAATGTAGATGCAAAAAACTTCAACAAAATCCTAGCCAATAGGCTCCAACAACATATCCAAAAAATAATACATTATGACCAAATGGGGTTCATATCAGGTGTACAAGGATAGTTCAACATTAGAAAAGCAATCAACGTCATCCATCACATAAACAACACAAAGGAAAAGAACGATACAATCATATTCATTGAGGCAGAAAAACATTTAATAAAATTGAACATCCATTCTTGATAAAAACTCTCTGCATTATAGGAATAGAAGGGCCATTCCTCAACAAAATAAAAGGCATATAATGCAAAACCAACAGTCAACATTATTCTCAATAGAGAGAGACTGAAATGATTTCCCTTGCACACAGGAACCAGACAAGTATGTCCTCTATTGCCACTTCTATTCAACATTGTATTGGAAGTGCTAACCAGGGCAATAAGAAAGGAAAGGGAAATCAAAGGCATCCAAATAGGTAAGGAAGAAGTAAAATTATCTTTATTTGCTGATGATATGATCCTATACATAGAAAACCCAAGACTCAGCAAAAAAAAAAAACTACTGGAACTAATTGAGAGATTTAGCCTAGTGGCAGGATCCAAGATTGACATGCAAAAATCAGTTGGATTCTTCCACACCAGTGAAAAGACTGCTGAAAAACAAATAAGGAAATCAGTACATTGACAATGTTGTTGTTGTTGTTATGTGCCGTC
>NW_006922137.1:1091860-1094819 GCF_000298275.1 Orycteropus afer afer
ACAAAACATTACGTCAAGAGAGAAGTTAGATGACTGGGACCTTTTAAAAATTAAATTCTTGTGTGCATTGAAAGATTTTGTCAAGAGGGTAAAAAGAGAACCTACAGATTGGGAGAAAATATTTCCTTATGACATATCTGACAAGGGACTTATCTCCAAAACCTACAGAAAACTTCAACACTTCAACAGCAAAAAGACAAATAACCCAATTCACAAATGGGCAAAAGACTTGAATAGACACTTCACCAAAGAAGATATACAAACAGCCAACAAACACATGAGAAATTGCTCACGATCATTAATCATTAGAGAGACGCAAATCAAAACAACAATGAGATATCATCTCACCCCAGCAGTAATAGCAAAGTTCAACACATCAGATAGTTACAAATGCTGGCAGGGTTGTGGAGAGATTGGAACCCTTGTGCACTGCTGGTGGGATTGTAAAATGGCACAACTATTGTGGCAAATGGTATGACGTTTCCTTAAAAAACTGAAAATAGAAGTACCATTTGACCCAGCAATTCCATTACTAGGAATATATCCCAAAGAGGTGAGAGATAGCACATGAACAGACATATGTACACCTATGTGCATTACAGCACAATTCACCCTAGCAAAGAGATGGAAACAACCTAAATGCTTATCAACAGATGAGTGGATAACCAAATTATGGTATATCCACACAGTAGAATACTATGCCACATTAAAGAACAATGAGGGATACATGAATCATCTCACAATGTGGATGAACCCGGAGGACATTATGCTGAGTGAAATAAGTCAATCACAGAAGGACAAGTACTGTATGAACCCATTACTGTAAAAAGACAGAGAAGGGTTTGCTTAGGAAAGGGGACTCACCTAGCAGGTTACCAGGATGGGGAGTGAATGTGAGGAATTAATTTCAGGCTAGTTGGGGCTTACATGCTGACATGGGTAGGGGGAGGGATATACGGGAAGGATATATGACCACCATGATAACACTGGGAAATGAGAGGACACCAAACTGAGCACATAAGATATAGATGACAGATGCTAAAACCAACCAATGTGTCCACAATACCACTTTGCCATTAATACCAAACACTAGGCTATATAGATAAACACATAAACACCTGAGATGATCAGACAGGGGTCAGTGAATAGAAGTATACTCTAGACCAAGGATAGACTCAGCTGAGGCTAATCTTGTACAGACACCAGTGATACAAAATACCTGCAGTCCTTACAGAAATAATAGAAGACAGACACAGAGTAATCCCTCACAGACAACCACACTATGAGAGAGAGATCCAATAGAGCCACTACCTCATGACCATATGCAAAAAAAAAAAAAAAAAATTACATCAAGAAACCATAGGAGATCTACATAAATGGAAGAACATACCATGTTCATGGATAGGAAGATTGAACATTGTGAAATGTCAATACTACAAAAATGTGGTGGTTAAGTTTGTGTGTCAACTTGGCTGGGCCTGATTGAGTGGTTGGGCAGCTGAATATAGTTAGTCCCCATGGTGAGACTGGTCATTAACTCCATGGTGGAATTTATTGGAGCAGCTGAGTAGCTACTATGGGTATGCAGTCTGCTTCCCATATATAAGAAACAGCTTTGGGGATAGTCTCCAGTTTATGGCATGCTTGAACCCTGCAGGTAGCCATGTTGTTGTTCACCAGCATGCCATGCTCTGCTGACCTTGGGACTTTCAATGGACTTAAATTAGTGGCCTGCCATGTGGTTTAATAACATTGGGACTGTGCCTTTTTCTTGTCAACCTTGGGTTTCTCAGTCTCAGCAGCCAGCATCTGTCTGAGTGATGAAAAGCCTCTAGTTTCAGTGGGCTGGGAACAGGAAGCAGAGCTGAATCCCAAGGCTAAGAGGCTTTCACCCAGCCCCTAGAGACTGGCACTTTGAATTTGGACTTAAAGCCTCCGAATTGTAAGAATAACACCTGTTTGTTCAAGCCATCACATTTGTGGTGTGTTCTTGTCAGAGTGGCACTAGGTAACCAGAACACAAAAGGAATCTATCCATTCAATTCAATCCCAATCCAGATTCTGTCAACAATCTTTAAAACCAAAAAAACAAATTAAGTGCCATTGAATCAATTTTGACTCAGAGTGACTCTCTTTGGGTTTCCAAGGCAGTAAATCTTCATGGAAGTATATTGCCCAGTCTTCCTTCCGCAGAGTTGTTGGTGGGTTTGAACCATCAAGATTCTGGTTAGCAGTCAAATACTTCAGGCAGTACACCACCAGAGCTCTTTAACATTCTTTAAATATATGGAAAAACCAATCACTAATTATATATGGAAAGAAAAGAGACCTCAGATAAGCAAAGCACTATTGAAGAAGAACAAAGTAAGAGGTCTCACACTCCCAGATCTCAAAACCTACTATATAGCCACAGTAGACAAAACAGCCTGGTATTGGTACAGCAACAAACACATAGACCACTGGAATAGAACTGAGAACCTTGAAATAGATTCATCCACCTAGTGTCAGCAGATTTTTGACAAAGGGCTGAAATCCATTACATGAGGAAGAGAAGGTCTCTTTAACAAATGGTGCTGGCAAACTGGATATCCATTTCCAGAAAAGTGAAATAAGATCTGTGCCTCACAACAATCACAAAAACTAACTCCAAATATATCAAAGACATAAATGTGAAACCTAAAACTATTAAGTTCCTCAAGGAAAAACTAAGGGCAAATTTAGGGGCCCAAATATAAGGAATAAATAGACTATCAAGTATAACCTGAAATGCACAAACAGCAGAAGATAAACTAGATGAATAGGACCTTAATTTTTATAGGTTTCCAAAGACTTCTCCAAAAGAGTCAAAAGAAAACCTACAGATCAGATTGGGAAAAAATATTTGGCAATGACATATCTGACAAGGGACTTACCTCTAGAATTTGTAGAAAACTCCAACACCTCACCACAAAAAGACAAC
>NW_006922137.1:1095113-1114709 GCF_000298275.1 Orycteropus afer afer
GAGCCCATCATCGCAGCCACCGTATCAATCCATCTCCTTGAAGGCCTCCCCCTCCTTCGTCGACCCTCCACCCTACCAAGCATGACATCCATTAGCCATTAGAGAGATGCAAATCAAAACAACAATGAGATACCATCTTGCCTCAGCACTAATAGCGAAGTTCAACAAGACAGAAAATAACAAATGCTGGTGAGGATGTGGAGAGAATGGGACTCTCATGTATTGATGATTGGACTGTAAAATGATACAAACACTTTTTAATTCCTTAAAAAGTTGGAATTAGAAATATCAGTTGACCCAGCAATTCCTTGGCTAGGTATATATCCTAAAGAAATGAGAGCCAGGACAAGAACAGACATATTCACACCCATATTCTCCCCAGCACTATTTACAATAGCCAAAAGATGGAAAGAACCTAAGTGCCCATCAACAGTAGAATGGATAACCAAATCATGGTACATAGACACAATGGAATATTATGCAACACTAAAGAATAACATAGAATCTGCAAAATACTGATAACATGGTTGAACTTGGAGAATATTACCAAAAAAAAAAAAAAAAATTCACTGCCAGCAAGTCTGACCCAACTCATAGGAACCCCTTCTTGGGTTTCTGAGGCAGTATTACCACAGAAGTAGATTGCCCAATCTTCCTTTCAAGGAGTAGCTAATGGGTTTGAACTGCCAGGCCTCTTGTTAGAAGTTCACACCTTAAGCACTATGCCACCAGAGGACATTATGCTGAGTGAAATAGGTCAATCACAGAAGGACAAGTATTGCATTAGTCCACTATGGTAAAAAGTCAAGCAGTTTCATATATGGAACAAAACTTTCTTTTTTGGTAATCTGGGGTTGGAGGGGAGAGAAGGGAACCCTGATAGATAGGTACAGACAAGTATTTGTATGAAGGGAAGGGCAATGTACCAAATGTGAGTGATCAACACGGTGGCATTGAGGAAGGGGAAGATATAAAGAGGTATATGGGAGGTACACACAACAAAGATGGACCTTTTGGCAGATACAGTACTGCGTTGTCAGTGATGGGAAACATTGATCTATGGGTGGATAGATGAGTGGACAGGCTGAATTATCAGGTTTTCTAGGCAAGGGGGGAGTGTGCCCATGACCATGTATAAGGTTGGCAGACAATATTTCTACAAGTGTTGTTTGTATGTGCTGTAAGAATGGCCAAGTATATAGTAGAACTGACAAGGGATGAGGTTGTAATCACTTCTTGGTCACAGCCAGCTACCTGGAAAGAGTGAGAAGTTGAACCTGTGTGCTTGGAACCACAGTTGTGGGGGACACCAAGCTAATTGGCGTAACATACTACACAAAAACATTGTTCCACATCCTATTTTGGTGAGTAGCGACTGGGAACTTAGGCTGTCTAGTTGCAATGATGAGTCGCTCCACATCCAGAGTGAAGAAGAATGAAGAAAACCAAAGGCACACAGCAACAATTAGTCCACAGGACTGGTACACAATAAGAGCCTCATCCTGTATGGTCATGAGACCAGAACTAAATGGTGCCCAGCTATCACTCTCACCACTGGCAATGAGATCTGTGTAGGAAATACCAGACAGAGTAGGAGAGCAATGTGGAACAAAATTCAAAATCATTAAAAAAAAAAAAAAAAAAAAGACCAGGTTTTGGGGTCTAATAGAGCCTGGTGAAACCCCTGAGACTATGGCCCCTACCTGCACTTCAGGTCTGGAATTGAACTCACTCCTGTGGCTTCCAGCCAAATAATAGACAGGCATATGGGCTTAATATATACAGGAGGTAGATATATTCCTTGGAGAGATAAATCATGGGAGAATAGAAAGGCTGTGTATGCACAAGGAGACAGCTCAGGGGGCAGGAATACATGGGAGGGAAGGACACAGGGAGGGGTAACTATGGGGAAGAAGTGGGAAGAGAGCCATTACATCGTGGGAAATTGCAGTCAATGTCATGAAATAAAATGTGTATAAACTTCTATATGGAAAATAAATCTGTTCTGTAAGTTTTCACCCAAATCACAAATAAAAAAAAAAAAAAAAAGGTTAAGTGGCATTGTTTTATCTTAGCCTTTCTTATTACTATTAGTTTATTTCTCCTACCTTGACCGTATCTCCAAAATTTGCCTCATTCATTTTTCTTTCCCTCACCTTCACTTCAATTCTTCCATGGAATATTTCTGTTGTTTGGAATATTTACTTTATTCAGTAAAACCCGTTTCATTTTTTTTTTCTCAAATCCAGTAAATACTTAAGTAACTAACCAACCAGTTTTTTTTTTTTTAAATTGAATAATAGCTATATAAAATATCCTAGCTTTAATTTTTTATTATACACTGTTACAGACATTTGTTGTTTGTCCATTAAAAACAAAACAAAAGAACAACAAAAAAACTGTTACTCAACGGTAGAATCTGTTTGCCAAAATGCAATGGAAATGTTAAATGCTTGTTGTTCCATTCCCGCTAACAGCTAAGGATGCTATGTTAATCATCTGTAGCCAAAGAGACATATGGAAAAGTTAACAGAGAAGTTTCTGCTGAAGACTGTCTTCACTAACAAAAGAGAGAAGCTAAGGATGATCCTTCTAACTCTCACACTTCTCTCTGGTTTCCAGCATTATCTTGTGAAAATGTGGTCTTGGAAGGAACACTCCTTCACTACACGTGGATTTTGCCAATACCTCAGAGCAGCAGGATGAATTGATGTGAAAAACTTGGTCTCTGGTGACACTGATATATGTCTGAACCAATATTTTAGGATGATTCTTGCTAATCATAGTGGCTGACATCTTTGGAGACTTTACAAAGTGCCCAGCATTGTTCTATAGTCTTTATACATACTAATTCTCAATATAACCCTAAAAGGTAGGTGCTATTTTCCATATTTTATATTTGAGGAAGATAAGAAACAAAGGAGCAGCTTACCCATGGTCACACACTTGACCGAGACACAGCTGGAGCTTAATCCCTGACAGATTGGTTCCATTGTTTACCCTCTAGCCACTAAGGTACACTTTCTCACAAACCCTGAGGTCACCTGTCTCCAGCCTTTGTGGTATGTGAGATAATTATGCCTGAGCTGTTGAAGTCATTGTCACCTAGCTGTCTATTACTTCTATTACTTCTAAAGGAAAACTCCCAACCTTAACATATCTGGCTGCAGTCTGGTGCACTCACTTCTATTATTTATTTATTTGAAATCATATTCTTAATGTTGATTGTGTCAGGTGTGCAAATGAACCATCTAAATTTCTGAATTCCTACCTCTTGTTCACTATTTGTTCATTTCTCTACACTCTTTCTAATTCTATCACTTCCATCTATTATAGTTCTTTGATTTTCATTTTCTTTGGTCCTGCTATCTATTCATTTCCATGAATATTTTTCCTTATTTCCTCATCCTTTAAGTACCTACCAACTATCTCTTTGGGACTGTACTCTCTCAATCACCAAATTTTTCCAGGATCTTCCATTTGTTTGTCTCTGATATTTCTCCTGCCTTTCATCTTGAATTCCTTCTTATTATCTCTTATTATGTCCTTCTTATTATCTGAAACCTTCATCAGCTGTTTTTTGTAGCATGTTAGTAACTTATGAGACCCTTAAGTGCTGGCACTATTGTCTTTACTTACTTATTTATCACTATTTTGGGACATTGTATCCCTATAGACCATTGCAGAACCCAACACTGGGTACAAAACAAAAACCAAAAAAACAAACTCACTGCCTTCAAGTTGGTTCCAACTCATAGTAGCCCCTCCTTGGGTTTCCAAGGCTATATCTCTATGAAAGTAGATTGCCCAGTCTTCCTTCCAAGCAATGGCTGGTGTGTTTGAAATGCCAGCCTTCTGGTTATTAGTCGAATGCCTTAGGCACTATGCCACTTGAGCTCAAAATGCCCATTAAATGAATGAACAAGTGAGTAAATGTGTTAACAAAACCCCAAGAGATTTTCATGCATTAATTTGAGCAGATGCTACCAGATTCATGTTTTTTTTTTTTTTTTTCTTCCCCCAGCAAGAGTCCTGGAAGGCTGTTGTCCTTGGTCCCCTTTTATTATATTGTTCTCTTGTGTAGTTTGAATAGATGTGTCTCTTTTGTCCCCAGAAGCTATCTAGAGTTCTTTTTACAAATGGTGCTTATTCTCTGGATCTAAAACACTTTGCCTGATTGTACTTTTTACTCAAATGATTTCCTGAGCGTCATCGGTAGCTGATCTTTCCATGTCCTCTCTGCAGCTATAACTCTTCTCAGTTGTTAAATGAAAAGTGTCCATAGGCACTGCTTCATCCTCAAGTGAGTGAACAGGGTCTTTAGCCTTGGCCTGCTCAGTGGAATCATCACAAAGTTCTGTGAACAGTATTGGTCCTTTTTACTTCTGACACCTTTTCTATAATAAATTCAATTTATCTTCTCATCTGGTGCTCATATCAAATTCCTTGCATCCTGGATTTTGAATTATGGCGAATATGAACCTTGGTATAGCCAATAGAATAAATAATCAAGGTCCCCATGATAATGATCTTTCACTAGGTCTCTGCTCTCAACTCTGGTGTCATTGTTTCCCACAAATCTTCCTCCAAAAATGATTTTCTTGCATTATGGGAGATGCAAGCATTTGTTGATCTTTTTATTCTCGTCCTTTTTATCTATAGGAATACAAGTCCACTCTGTTCTCTCTCCTTTTTTGCACTATCATCTTTTCATTCTTCTCTTCTTACTGTCCCTCCATTTTTCTCTTTTGTTGAAATCAATTGGCATGTCCCAGCTTTTCTCCTATTTCCATTAATTGTTGTATCAGATATTAATGATAATTATTAGTAATAGTTAATGCTGTTTATTAAATACCTATGGTAAATCAGAGGGCAGGGGTAGCTCAGTGGTAGAATCCTTGCCTTTTATGCCGAAGAACTGGGTTTGATTCCTGGAAAATGCACCTGAGCACAGTCATCATCAATCTGTCAATGGGGGCTTGTGTGTAGCTATGATGCTGAGAAAGGTTTTAGTGGAGGTCCCAGACTAAGACAGAGTAGGAAGAAAGGTCTGGAGACCTACTTCTGACAACTAGCCACTATAAACCCGATGGGTCACAAGGGTCCAATTCCATTTGCTTAGGATCACCATAAGGAGCTCTGGTAGCATAGTGGCTAAAGCACTTGACTGCTAACCAGAAGGCTGGCGGTTCAAACCCACCAGCCACTCCTCGGAAGGAAGGTTGGGCAATCCTACTTCCGTAGTGATACTGGCTCAGAAACCCAAGGAGGGGTCGCTATGAGTCGGGGCCGACTCGACGGCACATAACAACAACAACAACAGGATCACCATGAGCCAGGGACTGACTCATTGTCAGCCATCAACAATATGGTAAGCTGGATATCTAATAGGTATAGATGAATTTGCGTGTTTACATGTGTTTGTTTCTTAATAGTCACAATAGCAAAGTACATTTTAAAAATAAGACAACTAAGACTGTTTTTAAGGCTACTAACCAGAAGGTTTGTGGTTCAAACCCACCAGCTGCTCTGTGGGAGGGAGATGAGGCAACTAACTTCCATAAAGATTTACAGCCTTGGAAACCTATGGGGGTTGTTATGAGTTGGAATCAACTCAGTGGCAGTGGTTATTTTCAGACTGTTTTTAAGAAAGTGGAGTCAGATAGCATATGGTGATATTTAGTATTAGTGATATTTAATGTCACTTATGTAACACCTTTAATGTGGTAGGCACTGTAACGTGCATTCGATAGATCTCTTTTAATTTTCATACACACCTATAAGAATTATTTTTCTTCATATTTTAGTCAGAAAACTCAAATTTAATGATATTAAGAAAGAGGACCTCAAGTCACATAGACAACAAATGGCAGAAGAGGTATTTGAATATTTGTTTGCCTCCAAAGCTATTTATACTACTGATTATTCAGACATTCTTTTAACAATAGCCAGGTCTCAGCACTGCTAGTATTCCTAAGATACAGCCAAGTGGAAACACATCCCCCTGGGTATACACGAGGAACCTCTTCTACATGCTATATATCACTACTCTCAATGTTGCTTGGCATAGGCTCACACAGTGACCCCTCCCTCACTGTATATAATGCCTAATTTTTCACCTCTCCATCAGTTTTACCCTCCACTTTCCCAGTTTCAGAGCATATTTTCAACATGCATCGTTCACTCACACATAATGCATTAATTATTGACCATCTGCTTCCTTTTCAGGCTGGACAAAGCATCATGCATAATGACTGAGCAGGATTCAAAGGCCCAGAGAGGGTTAACGACTCCTTTAAATACACACAGTGAGGCCATCAGCATGGGCTGCTCTAGGAGCAAGTCCTATGAGTCCTGGCCTGGGTTTAACTCCTTAGTCTTCCACTCTACTTCACCATACAATATCCTCAAGTTCTCTTTCTTTGTCTCTCTTTTTTTCCCTCAATTTTGATTTGGGTGAAAGTTTACAGAGTAAATTTGTTTTGCATTAAAAAAATCTCTACACATTAAAAAAAAAAATGCATACACATCCTGTTTTGTGACATTTACAGCAATCCCCATCCTGTAATGCATTTTTCCCACTTCCTCCCTGTGCCCACCCTCTTCCTTTGCCCTTCTTTGCCATCTCCCCATGGCTTGCTGGCTCTGTCTTTAGGGAAATGCTGTGCTCTTGATCTCATATGCTTGATTGTCCCTCCTTGTATTGCTGTACATTTTATAGGCCTATCCTTTGGCTGAAGGAAGGTTGGGCAATCTACTTCCGTAGTAATACTGCCTTGGAAACCCAAGGAAGGGTCCCTATGAGTCAGGTCCGACTCGATGGCACATAACAACAACAATCCTTTGGCTGAAAGTTGAGTCACAGAGGTTAAGTTCAGTGCCTAGTTTGAAGAGTGTTTGAAGGCCATAGTCTTGAGGGTTCCACCAGTCTTCATGAGCCCAGTAAGCCTGCTCTTTTTTTTTTTTTTTTATGATTTTGCATTCTGTTCTACATTTGCCCTACTCTGTCTGGTAACTCCAATTGTAATCTCTTTAAGAGTAATCAGACGTAGCTGGGCACCATCTAGTTCTTCTGGCCTTAGTGTCATGTATTGAGGTTCACATGGTCCAGTTGACCTTTGGACTAATTATTTCTTTGCATCTTGATTTTCTTTACTCTTCTTTGCTTCAGATAGGGAGAGACCAATAGTAGTACCTTATACGGCCATTCACAAGTTTTTAAGACCCTAGTTGCTACTCACCAAAGTAGGATGCAGAACATTGTCTTTGTGGGCTATGTTATGACAGTTGAACTTAGTGTCTCCAAAGACTATGGTTCTGAGCCTCTATGCCCAGAAACTCATTCCCTCCAGGTTTCATTATGACTAAGCTTTCATAACATTGCCTCCTGTATGCTCTACTACATTCATGGATATGGTTGCAACACATATGTTCAGTTTGCATGTCAACATGGCAGGGCCTGGTTGAGTGGCTGGGCAGCTAGTGATAGTTATTCCTCATGATGAGACTGGTGATCAGCTCCGTGGTGGGATCTACCACAAGCAGCTGAATAGATGCCTTTGGGATGTGGCCTGCTTCCTATATATAAAGAGACATCTTGGAGACAGTCTCTAGCCTTGGACCCTGAATGTAGCTGTGTTGTTGCTCAGCAGCCTGTTATGCTCTGCTGACCTTGGGACTTAAAATAGACTTAAGTTAATGACTTGCTGTGTGGTTTGGTAACATCGGAACAGTGCCTTTTTATTTGTCAACCTTGGGGTTTCTCAGCCTCAGCAGCCAGCATCTGTCTGAGTGAAGAAATGGCTCTAGCTCCAATGGGCTAGGAACAAGAGGTTCCCGGACCCCAAGGTTGAGGGGCTTTCACCCAGCCCCTAGAGCCTGGCACTTTGAACTTGGACTTAAAGCCTCCAAATTGTAAGAATAAACTCCTGTTTGTTAAGGCCATCCCATTTGTGGTATATTCTTGTCAGAGTGGCACTAGGTAACCAGAACAACATATAAATACATAGGTAGAGGTAGCCTCTGCAAAACCTATATACATTCACCTTCCCACTCCTGTTCAGCTTGAGTGTCTATCTATGCATCCATTAATAGATTATGTCATTATTTCTATTGTAGGGTTGTGTACTAACAGTATTCACCTTTGTTGTTGTTAACTCTTGTTCTCTTCCCTGTGTCTTCTACTATCTTGATTATTTTATGTTGCCGTCTCCTTTATTGTATATTGTCTTTCCTTTCACTTTTTACAGTAGTGATCTCTTACATGAATCATCCTTTTATAATTGGCTAACTTCACTCACCATAATATCCTCTAGGTTCCTCCATGGTATGAGGTGTTTGCAGATTTATTATTGTTCTTTAATATTGTGTAGTATTTCATTGTGTATATGTACTAAATTTTATTTATGCATTCACCTGTTTTTGGTATGTTTTATTTTCATTCTTGTTCAATTCAAGGAATTTTTTTTATTTCATTTTTTATTTTTTCTGTTACCCAGTAATTTTTAAGCAGGGTTTTATCAGTTTCCATGTGTTTGATTTTATTTCCTTGATTTTTCTCTTGTTGATTTTGATGGCACAGTATTATGAACTGAGAAGATGTTTTGTATTATCCCAATGTTTTTACATTTATTGAGGCATGCATTGTGGCCTAAAATGTGGTTTATTCTGTAAAAAGTTACATATGCAATAGAAAAGAATTTATAATATGCTGTTTTTGGATAGACTGTTCTTTACACATCTATGAGGTCTATTTTGTATATTGTGTTATTTAGATCTTCTGTATCTTTGTTAAGTTTCTAATTGTTCTGTCCTTCATTTAAAATGCTATATTAAAGTCTCCCACTATTATTATGGAGTTGTCTATTTCTCTTCAATTCTGTCAAAGCTTGAATTATGCACTTTAGGACTCTTTCATTTGGTGTGTAGATAATTATTATGGTTATGTCCTCTTGTTTGATTGACACTTCAATCATTATATAATGTCATTCCTTGTCTCTTTTGCAGATTTTTGGCCTTAAAATCTATTTTATCAGATCTATATTGCCACTCCTATTCTTTTTTAGTTACCATTTGCTTGATGTTTCTCCATCCTTTGATTTTTGGCTAAGTTTTATGTTTGTGTTAAAGTGCATCTCTTGTTCTTGTAGGGAGCATGTTGATGGGTCATGTTTTCTTATCCATTCTGCTACGCTCTATTTCTTGACTGGTGTATTTAATCCATTTACATTCAATGTCATTATTGATAGATATGAGTTTACTCCTGCCATTTTACTTTGTGTGTGTGTGTGTGGTCTTGCTGATTTTTTTGTTCCATATATTTTTTTTGTGCCAAGCTCATATTTTTATGGATTTTCTTATTATTTTCTCCATTGTTACTGTTTTAATGTTTACTGACACTTTATGATTTTCTCATTATTTATTGTTCTGTGAAGGTTTATTAATTTTCATTGAGGTTTCACTGTAATTTATTATTATTTTCCCAAGTTTAAAGCAGTCTGTTCTATATTGATATAGTCTTGACTTCCTCTCCATTTGGAAATTCTGTAACTCCATCATTTATCCCCTTTCTGCAGGTATAGTGGGTAAGGTCAGTGGTTCAAACCCACCAGCTGCTCTATGGAAGTAAGATGAGGCAATCTACCTTTGTAAAGATTTACATCCTTGTAAACCCAATGGGGGTCTCTATGAGTTGAAATCAACTTGATTTCAGTGGGTTTGGTTTCGATTTTTTTGCATTGTAGTTATTATGATTTATAAATTGTCATCTCTCCCTATTTCTGTCTTGTAGGTTTATTTTATTTCTGGTACTTCAATAAGCCAAAAAACAAACAAACCAACCAACCAAACTCACTGTGTGGAGTTGATTTGACTCATAGCGACCTCTCCTTGGGTTTCTGAGGCAGTGTCTCTATGGAAATAGATTGCCAAATGTGGATTTATTTCCAAGTCATGTTGCTGTATGTCTTAATCTTCAGTTGTTATCTGCTATTGGTGGTTCTCTATCCAGAGGGCTCCCTTTAGCATTTCTTGTCAAGTAAGTTGGGTTTTTGCAAATTCTCTTAATGTCTGTTTATCTGGGAAAGTTCTAATTTTTTCATCATATTTTAGAGACAATTTTGCTGTATATATACTTCTTGGTTGGCCTTTTTCTCAGCATTTTATATATGTCATCCCATTGACTTCTTGCCTGGAGTTTCTGCTGAGAAACCTGAGCTTAGTCTTTTGGGTTTACTGTTATAGATGACTTTTCATTTTTCCTGAACTGCTTTCAGAATTCTTTCTTTGTCTTTGTTTTTGTAAAGTTTGATTATGATATGACTTGGTGATTTTCTTTTGGGACTGTACTATTAGGGTTCATTGAGCTTCTTGAATGCATATCTTCTCATCTTCCATCATGACAATCTTCAACAATTTTTTCAGTGCTTTTTAAATTTTTCCTATTCTGGAATTCCAATCACATGTAAGTCATTGCCTTTTATAGTATCTTAGATGAATCTTCTGAGTGGTCTTCCAAAAGATTGGTGTTGAGAGAACTGTCTTCAATCTTGCTAATTTTGTGCTCCATTGATTAAATTCTACTCCTTTGTAGAATTACAATGTATTATCCATTTCTGAAATTTTGGTATCAATCTTTTGAATTTTTATTTACTATTTTTGTTTGGTTTCTAATTTTCCATTCATTTTTTGGTCAATTTGTTCTTGTATCCTTCTTTAAAACTTGTTTTAAAGTTTTGTCTAAGTTTTCTTCAATTTTGCCCTGATTTCCTTAAACTTTTTCTCAATCCATTGTAGGTAACTAAATATAATTACTTTGAATTACTTATCAGGTAATTTCCCTAGCATTTCTTCCTCCAGAAGACTTATTTCTGGCCCTGAACTTTGGCCACTTTTTTGAAGCATCTTGGCCTACTGTTTGTGTGATTCTGTTGTCTCTGAGCCATTTTAGTTTCATTGTGTTAATTATTGAATCTATGTTGGTGTGCTTCACCCTGATTTTTTTGTTTTGTTATCTTTTAATATATCCAGGCAACTGGGCATTCATATTACTCTGGTTGCTATTTTCAGCACTGAGGTGCTCACCACCTGTCCCTGGGAAGATGTGATAGCAGGTAGGAGTGTGGGTATTTGTCTCTGATCACTGATTGTACAGAGCAGCTGAAGGCAGTCTGGGAAGTTGCTGGCTGCCATCTGTTGTCAGTCCAATAGTGCTGGAGTGTGTGGGTGGTGGTACTCACCAGTGAGTGGTGCAGCAGGTGTGGGTGAGTATGATTGGGTAAGGTCACTGGCTCACAGGTGCTGGCCAAAGACGTTGTTGTTGTTAAGTGCCGTCGAGTCGTTTCCGACTCATAGCGACCCCATACATAGCAGAACGAAACACTGCCCGATCCTGCGCCAGCCCCACAATCCCTGCTGTCAAAGATAGCAAGGAATTTTTTAAAAGTAGGGACAGTTAAGGGGAAAAAAATGTAAGAAAAAGAGAACAAAAAATCTATGGAGCAAAAAGGAGACTTAAGAAGAAAGATAAAGAGGAGAAAAGAAAATATAAAAGAGTAAAAAGAAACAAATGTGCAAAGTACTGGCATAAGTGATAGCCACCAAAAAGGCTGACCAGAAATGCAGAGCTCACTCCACCAAAGTGGGCACTTCCAACCCTGGAGGTGTGAGGAAAGTTACTGCTAAACATATGGGCAGTGGGAGAGAGGCTCCTGCTCTTCAGTGAGGACAGAAGCATGGAAAAACTAAGCAGAAAGAAAGAGGCCCAGAACTGGCTATGAGGGAGCTTTATCAGTCAATTGTTGGATGGAGGTGAGGAGGACCATGTTGTTGATCACCAGGAGACTATGCAAAGTAAAGAGGGAGGGCACATCTCTGGTATCTTGATCACTGAAGTGGTACTGGTATAGTCCTGGACAAATGGAACCAGTTATCTGGTTCCTGTTCAAATTAGAACATTGCTTGCAATAATTCAAAACGGCCACATTGTCCAGGTCATAGTTTATTACTTCTTGTCCATTTTTTTTTTCAGTCTCCTTCTCTCTTCATTATTTGATCTATTTCTTCATATTTTCTTTTGTAGCTTGAGATCCAAGATTGTCATCTGTAGCTGTTTCCCTTGCTTTTTTGAGTCTTTATTGCAGAGGGTCTGGATAGAGTATCTAGCCAGTCCACCATCTTGAACCTGGAAACCCCTAATTCCCTTTTAAGAGCTGGTTCTCCTCTGTACTTACGGTAATTTCTTTGATGACTTTTCTAAAATCTACTTAAAAGTATTCTTCCCAAAATAATCGCTGACGAATGCATTGTTAAATCTTAAGATCATTATTTAACTATTACTTTAATTGGCACTTGCTATTGTTTTTCCTTCCTTGTCTTTTCCAGTGTTGTTGTTACAGAAATATTACAGTGGAGGGATTTTACAAGTAGGAGTTTATATTCTCACAGTTTAGGAGGTTAGAAATAAGAATTCAGAGTGCCACCTCCAGAGAAAGGCTTTCTTTCTCTTTCGGCTTTAGAGGAAGGTCCTTGTCTCTTTTCAACATCTGTGGGACCAACATTCCTGATATATATACATTTCTCTTCATATCTATCTTTCCCTGGATGAAGAATATTTCAGTCCATGGACCCTTGGTCCAAAGGACAAGCTCCACTTGGTGGTAGTGAGGTACCTCTGATCTCTGCTCATTTCTTTAATCACTTTTCTATCTCAAAAGAAATTGATTCAAGATAAAATCTAATCCTGTATATTGTATTATGACTCATTAACATAACTTTTACTAATCTTGCATCATTAACATCATAGAAGTTAGAATTTACATCCTGTCACAAAATGGAGGATAATTACCTAATACTGCTAATCCTGGGCTAATTCAATCTATAATACTCATTCTTGAAGTGTTTTTCTGTTTTGTATCCATGATACTGAGTTTCTTTAGCTCCTCTCCTCTGCTCATTAACTGCTCTTCTTCAGTGTCCTTTGGGGAATCCACTTTTCACCTCATGGTTTTCTTTTAGGTTACTGCCTCCTTATCTGTAAGATGTCTTGGGCTGTATCATTGACCACTATGTCTTCAATTACTATCCATATGTTGAGAAGATTAAATATCTATTTCTAGCTCAGATCTCTCAGATTTTAAAGTCACATAGTTTGAAGACCACTGAGTATTACTGGGAAATTTTCTGGGCACCTTACATTGACATTTCCAAACATGAAATTGACATTTCCCTCTGAAACATGTTTCTCATCTTCATGAATTCACATTCATGTTTGCACCTCTCATTAATTTTATCTTCATTCTTTTCCACTATTAACCCATATCTCATCAAGCACTGAGTTCCCTTTCATTCATCTCTTAATTATCTTGCAATTATATTACTTTTCTCTATCACCAATACTGCCAATATAATTTATGTGTATATCTCTATCATCCACAGTCTCCTATATGGTTTTTCCACCTATAAGATTGTCTTCCTCCGATTAACTTACAAGACTATAGCTTCAAGCTCAAGCTCACTGCCATTGAGTCAGATCTGACTCATAGTGAGACTGTATCATATTAAAAAATAATAATAAAATAAAAGCAAAAACAAAACAATATAGCCCTCTGGTGAATAAAAATTTAATTCTTAATGCATATTATGAAGTCCAAATTATTCATCCATCCACTGCCTGCCTTTCCAGAGTAATCTGAAACTTCTTTCCTCCCTTTGGTCTTTGCTTTGCTACAGTTTTCAAAGCACTTACACTTTTGCTGTTGATGGTGGTGGTTTATTTATTTATTTATCCCTTCCTTCTTTCTTTTTTATGTCTATAATTCATATTTTAAATCTCAAGTGAATTGTCATTTCTCCACAAAATCTTTACAGACTCCAAGTCATAAGCAAGGAGCCCCTGGTGAATATTTCTATATTCTGATACTTCACCCATATTAATATTTACCACATCATACTGCGATTGCCTTTTATGTGTTCATAGTTCCTATCCGTGAGATTAGATTTATCCTCAGTCTTAGTTATGATCACATTCTCAGTGCCCTGCCTACTGCTGACATGGTAAAGGACTATAGACTGTAATACAATGAACACTGGAAAGTGCAAAAATATGATTAAATGGAATCCAGGAAATTTAGTTTCTAATTGAAGTTTTAGGCTGCAGAGAATAAATATCACTCTAATTTTCCGCCTTCTTTTACCATTCATGAGTTTGAGAGTCAGATTTATAAACCATGGTTATAATTCTCAAAAGATATCACTCAGCTTCCTTGCTGAAATTTGAACCAACAGGGTCTGAGAAGCTCCATAATTACCTCTAATTTCTCTTTTCTTAGAACTGATTCCAAGGGTGACTTGATTGTTTCTCACTCATTTTCCCTGGAATGGTTATCAGGTGGTGCCTTTGTTTGCTTTCATCCAACTGTAACATCAAATTTGGAATGTGATTCACTTGAAAGGTAGAGGTAAAATAACAAAAGATATTATACTTATTATAGTCAGTACAGTCCAGGAAATAAGTTTAAAATGAACAAAAGACTACAGAGAGGAAAATAGGCTTGTCATGGAAAGTTTTGTACAGTGTATCATGATTGTTTGGGGTTGTGAGCTTATTAATGATCTATATTGGAGTCTGACCTCCAAATAGGTACCAGCTGTCACTCTATTAGCCTTCCATAACCATTTCTGAGATAAATTTAGCCTTACATTATAAATCATTTGAGATAGTTTTTTACTGTCATTTGTTAGTGTACACTGCTGAGATAGAAAAGAAAATCCAGATGTAGAGACAAATATTCCCCAATAAAATTTCTAGTCTGGAATTCTAACAAAAAAAAGGAAATTGAATTTGATAATTTGTCCAGTGATTTTTTTGAGCCAAATATTTGGCATACCATTCAACTTGAAACCTTTCTGTGATAATTCTATTCTACAGGATTTAGAAACACTTAGATGTAACACTAACCCAGAAGCAGAGTTGGATCAACATTGATGGAGAGGGAGAGTATAATACATGTATCTTGGGATCCCAAAACAACATTAGTCTCACTGGATGACATCAACATCACTCTTTCACATTTGTGGTTCTGAGGGCTCCCACTTAATTTAAATGCTCTTGCATGTCTTTTCCAACAACAAAGTATTTCTTAACGTTTTGAATGCGTGCTTTTCATCTCAAGATTTTATCTTAATGACCTGAATTCACAGAATTTAAAAGTACGATGAAGCCCTAAAAATGTTTAGTCCTATTCTTCTTTAATATGCATAGTAAAATGAAGATTCAGGGAGAATAAATTATTCATTAATTATTAAAGTTCCCACAAATTGTGGGTGGCAGCTTTCTCACCATGGTTCAAATTTAGGTTCCATAGTCCCCAGAAAGTAAAATGTATCTTCTTATATCTTAAAATATTGGATAAGTTTCAGTGTTTTTTTTTTTTTTTTTTCCCCTTGAGGGGAAGTTACTTTTGATATCTCTGAAGTCTTCCAAATTGGTGCCTGCTGCTGAGACAGGAGGGAAAAGTAAAAACATAATTATAGTCACAGAGGTGTAATCATCATAGTTGGGTTCCTCTCTCTACTAAGAATTTCAGATTATGCTATGACAGACTAGTGGTGGTAATTTGCAGGTGAGATATTATACAAGAAGACTCAAAGTTTTCAGAAATAAGGTAATTAGTCCAGAGTAATTATAAACCTGAGGGTCTATGCATTCATGACCCAATCCTTCCATTTATCTATCTATCCACAGAATTTATGCACTGAAAAGTAGGCAAAGGATTCTTAGGAATGATGAAAGGTAAAAATTCACAAATTTAAGAAACCAAAAGAAACTCAAGGACAATATATAACAAGAAATCTCCTTTATATTGCTTAGTAAAACTGTTGGACAGAAAGGAAAAGAGAATATGAAAGGAAAGAGAGTAAAAAAATTATCTTAAAAAAAAAAAAAGAGTGATGAGATGGCAGAGTAGACAGACAAATAACACAGATCCTCTTCAACAAAGAAAAAGGGAACTAATTAATACAGATACAGAAGATAATCCTGAGGCCCTGAGCTTTGACAGGAAGGATATAGAAGTGTACTAAACTCCCATTAATAGAAGAACTTGCATGAATACATGAAAAAAGGAGACATACAAAGCTGCGGTCTGTCAGCGATCTTGATGGGATGGACAGCTTGGATATTGCCAAATGGTTTTAGGACCTAAAAATTAACCTAAAAATTGGCACTTTTAGCCAGAACAGAAAGGAAAAAAAAGACACTGAGAAAAATGTCCAAGAATTGTTGGAAGAGAACTTCACTGATATAATAAAAGATGAGAATATATCCATTCAATAAGTCCAAGAAACCCCAAACAGGATAAACCCCAAAAGAAAATCACCAAGATATATCATCAAACTCAGCAAAATCAAAACAGAAATAATCCTGAAAGCAGCATGGGAAAAACAAAAAGTTACTTACAGAGGACAATCAATAAGAATACACTCTGATTTTTCAGCAGAAAGCATGAAAGTGAGAAGAAAATGGGATGGTTTACATAATACCCTGAAAGAAAAAAAAAAATGCAACCAACAATTATATATCCAGCAAAATTGTCCCTCAAATAGGGTGCTGAAATTAGGACATTTTCAGATAAGCAGAAATTAAGGGAGTTTGTTAAAACCAAGCCAACTTTACAAGAGATACTAAAGGGAGTCCTTTGAACAGAGAACCAATAATAGCAAACAACAACTGACCATTAATACATAAGATGGCATAACCCAGAAATCAACACAGTTAAGGAAGTATCCAATGTAAAATAAGCTTACAAGATGGTAAACAGGGAACCAGAGACATCAATTGGCAAATGAGGACAACCACAAACCAAAAGTGGGAAAAAAATAGTGTAGTTACAGAACTTCTAAATGGTGAGAAATTCAAGAGAGTTGCAAGATAGAATAGACTGTTCTAAACTCAGGGATAACATTCTAAATCACAGGGTAACCTCAAAGAAAAATGATAAACCTTCACATTGCAATAAAAAAGAAGACAAGCACAAATATTTAGCAAATACTAAAACAATAGCAGCAAAGGAAATGATAACAAGATTTATAAACATAAATAACTCGGCATAGAAAATTATATGGAAGGAAGAAACCAGGAACACCATGAAAAAACACATAACAAAATGACAGCAACAAATTCATGCTTGTTGATAACTATACTGAATGTCAATGGATTGAATGCACCACTCAAGAGCTGGAGCGTTGTAGACTGCATAAGAAAACATAACCCATCCATATGCTGTCTACAAGAGTAACACCTTAGAGACAAAGACAATAATAGACTAAATATCAAAGGTTTGAAAAAGAGATATCAAGAAAATAGCAACAAAAAAGAGTAGAAGTGGCTATATTAATTTCTGATAAAATTGATTTTAAGACAAAAACCACCATAAGAGACAAGGAAGGACATTATATAATGATTAAAGGATCAATTGAACAAGAAGATATAACCATATTAAATATTTATGGACACAATGAAAGAGCCCCAAAATACACAAATCAGACTTTAAAAGAGTTGGAAAGGCAAACTGATGACTCCACAGTCTTAGAGGGAGAATTTAATACACCACTTTCAATGAAAGATAGAACAACTGGAAAGAAACTCAACAAAGATGCAGAAGAGCTAAACAGTACAATCCACCAACTTGACCATATAGACATCTACAGAGCACTTCACCCAACAACAGCACAATATATATTCTTTTCCAGTGCACATGGAACATTCCTCATGATACCATATATTAGGCCATAAAGCAAACCTTAATAAATTGAAAATCACTAACATATTACAAAGCATCTTCTTAGATCACAATGCTATCAAATTAGAAATAAACAATAGGAAAATCAATGGAAAAAGAGTAAACACATGGAAACTGAGCAACACCCTCCTTAAGAAAGACTGGGTCAGAGAAGAAATAAAAAATGGAATTAAAAAATTACTTGAATCAAATGAGAATGAAAACAAAATATACCAGAATCTTTGGGGCACATCAAAAGCAGTGATCAGGGGCCAAGTTATAAGAACACATGCACACATCAACAAAGAAGAAAGAGCCAAAATCAAAACTTTAAACCAGCATCTCCAACAATTAGAAAAAGAACAGCAAGAAAAGCCTACTGTTGCCAGAAGAAAGGAAATAATAAAGATTTGAGCAGAAATCAATGAAACAGAAAACACACAATAGAAAAAATCAACAAGACCAGAAGTTCGTTTTTTGAAAAGATAGATAAAATTGACAAACCAGTGCAAATTTAACAAAGGAAAAGAGGGAGAGAATACAAATAGCACAAATGAGAAACAAAAAGGGAGACATCGCAATAGCACCAACTGAAATTAAAAGGATAATATTAGGATACTATGAAGAACTTCACACCAATGAATTTGAAAATCTGGAAGAAATGGACAGATTTCTAGAAACACACTACTTACCTAAACTAACATAGATTGAGGTGGAAAAGTTGGACAGACCCATAAAAAATGAAGAAATTGAACAGGTTATAAAAAAATTACCACCACCACCACCAACAACAAAAATGTTCTGGCCCAGAGGGTTTCACCAGAGAATTCTATCAAACATTCAGAGAACTCACACTGGTGCTACTCAAACTATTCCAAAACATAGAAAAGGATGGAATCCTCCCAAATTCATTTTATGAAGAAAGCCTTGATACTAAAACCAGGCAAAGACATCACTCAAAAAGAAAACCACACACCCTCATGAATATAGATGCAAAAATCTTCAACAAAATCCTAGCCAATACTATGCCACATTAAAGAACAATGAGGGATATGCAAATCATCTCACAAAGTAGATGAACCTAGAGGACATTATGCTGAGTGAAATAAGTCAATTGCAGAAGGACAAGTTCTGTATGAGCCCATTACTGTAACAAGACAGAGTAGGGTTTGCTTGGGAAAGGGAATTCACCTAGTAGGTTCCCAGGATGGGGAGGGAAGGGGAGGGATTAATTTCAGGCTAGTTGGGGCTTACATGGTGACATGGGTAGGGGGAGGGATATAAGGGAAGGATTTATGACCACCATGATAACATTATGAAATGGGAGGACACTGAATTGTGCACATAAGAGATAGATGACAGATGCTAATACCAACCAATGTGTCAACAATACCACATTGCCATTAACACAAAACACTAGGCTACACAGATAAACACATAAACACCTGAGATGATCAGGCAGGAGTCAGTGAACAGAAGTATATTCTAGACCAAGGACTGATTCAGCTGAGGCTAATCTTACGCAGACACCAGTGATACAAAATACCTGCAGTCCTTACAGAAACCATAGAAGACAGAAACAGAGTAATACCTGACAGACAACAAGATACTATGGGTGAGAGATCCAATAGATCTACTATCTCAGGACCATAGTACTAGTACTAGGGGGCACCAGACTCAATTGGCACAACAAAATACATAAAAGTATTGCTCCATATCCTACATTCGTGAGTAGCAACTGGGGTCTTAAAAGCTTTCAAGCTGCCATCTGAGATGCAGCTAATGGTCTCCTAGTGTCAGAAGTGAAGAAGAATGCAAA
>NW_006922137.1:1116489-1118321 GCF_000298275.1 Orycteropus afer afer
CTGGTATTGGTACAATGACAGACACATAGACCAATGGAATAGAATTGAGAACCCAGAAATAGATCCATTGACATAGATAGATCCATTGATAGCTGATCTTTGATAAAGGGCCAAAATCCATTCAATGGGGGAAGAGATTGTCTGTTTAACAAATGGTGCTGGCAAACTGGATATCTATTTGCAGAAAAATAAAACAAGATGCATACCTCACACCATACACAAAAATTAACTCCAGATGGATCAAAGACTTAAATGTGGAACCTAAAACTATAAAATCCCTAAATGAAAAACTAGGGCCAAATTTAGGGGTCCTAATATATGGCATAAACAGACTGTCAAACATAACCCAAGGCACACAAATAACAGAAGATAAACTAGATGAAAGGGACCTTCTAAAAATTAAATTTTTATGTGCTTCCGAAGACATCTCCAAAAGAGTTTAAAAAGAACCTACAGATTGGGGAAAAAAAATATTTGGCAGTGACATACCTGATAAATGACTTATTTCTAGAATTCATAGAAAACTCCAACATCTCAACAGCAAAAAGACAAATAATCCAATTAAAAATGGGTAGAAAACATGAATAGACACTTCACAAAAGAAGATATTCAGGTGGCCAACCAACATATGAAGAAATGCTCACAATCATTAGTCATTAAAGAGATGCAAATAAAAACAATGAGATACCATCTTGTCCCAGCACTAGTAGTCAACAAGACAGAAAATAACAAATGCTGGTGAGGATGTGAAGAGATTGGGACTCTCATACACTGCTGGTAAGTCTGTCAAATGATACAACCACTGTGGAAAGCAGTATGGTGATTCCTGAAAAAGTTGGAATTAGAAATACCATTTGAAAGAGCCCTTCCATTCATAGGTATATATATCCTAAAGAAGTGAGAGCCAGGACAAGAACAGATACATGCACACCCATATTCATCACAGCAATATTTACAAGAGCCAAAAGATGAAAGCAACCCAGGTACCCATCAACAAAAGAATGGATAACCAAACTATGGTACATACACACAATGGAATACTATGCAAACTTAAAGAATAATGTAGAAGTGGCAAAGCACTGAATAATGTGGATGAACTTGGAGATCATGCTGTGTGAAATAAGTTAATTACAGAAGGACAAATATTCTATTAGTCTGTTATTGCAAAAAGTCAAGGAAAGGTTTATACATGGAAGGAAATTTTCTTTGTTGGTTACCAGGGGTGGGAGAAGAAGAGAGGGAACACTGTTAGATAGGTAGAGACAAGTACTGATTTGCGTGATGAGAAGGGTAATGTACCAAATATGAATGATCAACATTGTCATTGAGGAAGAGGAAGACATAGAGAGTGCATGGGAGGTGCAGACAACAAAGATGAACCCTTTGGCACATACATTACTGTGTTGTCAGTGAAGGCAAACACATAGATGCATAGATGCATGAACAGGCTGAATGATTAGGTATGTCTATGCAGAGGAGAGTGTGGCCATGACCATGTATGGGGTTGGCAGACAATGTTTCTATAAGTGTATTGGTATGCTCTGTAAGAATGTCTACGTATATAGTAGAGCTGACAAGGGGTAAGGTTGTAGTCACTTCTTGGTCATAGACAGCTACCCAGAGGGAACAAGTAGTTGGATCTGTACACTTGGGATCACAGTCATAGGGGACTTCAAGCGCAGTTGGTGTGGTAGTTAAGTTTTTGTGTCAAATTGGCTAGGCCTGCTTGAGGGGCTGGGCAGCTGGATGTAGTATTCCCCATGATGAGACTGGTAATCAACTCCATGGTGGAATCTATTGTGAGCAGCTGAGTAGCTGCCTTTGGGTATGTG
>NW_006922137.1:1119061-1121968 GCF_000298275.1 Orycteropus afer afer
ATGTAAGAGATCCTGGATAGAGTGGGAGAACAATGTGGAACAAAACTCAAAATCATTAAGAAAAAAAAAGGACCAGATTTGCTGTTCTGATAGAATCTGATGGAACCACTGAGACTATGGCCCCTAGCTTCCCTTCAACTGGAATTGAACTCAATTCTGTGTTTTCCAGCCAAACAAAAGACAGGCATATGAGGTGAACATTTACATTAGGTAGATACACTCCTTGGAGAGATCAAGAATAGAAGAATAGAGGGAAGAATAGAAAGGCTATGTATGCACAGGAAGACAACCCAGGGGCAGGAGTGCATGGTAGAGAAAGACACAGGGAAGAGGTAACTATGGGGAGGAAGTGGGAGGGGATCTGTTGCATTTTGGGAAATTGGAGTCAATGTCATGAGACAAAGTGTATGTGAGCTGCTGTATGGAAAGTGAACTTGCTCTGTAAACTTTTACCCAAATCACATTTAAATTAATAATAATAATAATAATGGCAAGATGAGTTCATAATAGTATCAATCATCAAAATCAGAAAATGGGAGAATGAGGCACTGAGGGGCAAAATGACATAATTCCTTCATATCTGTAAATTCCAGCATCGAAACAGATGAGATTTGAATTCAATGCCCATACATAAAACCACAGTCCTATATTCTACTTTTTTTTTCACCCAACAAAATACAGAACCAACTGCTGAGTAAAGAGAAGATGACCACTATCACAATTGGCTCTAATCTTTATCAGTGCATTTATCCTCTCTCCTCTAGAACTGTCTCCTGTCTTCTCCATTTTTGTTGGAGCCATTTTTACTTTCTATTTTAAGTTTGGCCTTTGAGTAATCATTTATTTCTTTTCCACCATCATCTTTATTAGTCCCATTGACTTTTTACTGGTTATTTCTCATCAACATTCACCAGAGCTAACTAGTGCTCTTGAAATCAACAGTTGCTTAACAAAATTGCTTTTGTCATCTCATCCCTAGATATAGCTATAGAAAAATAGATATAGCTTTAACTATTCTCTCTACATCCCAGGTAGAGTTTCTGTTTTGTTTTCTTTTGTTTTTATGTGTCTTATGGTTTCCATCATTTTCTTCTTCTAGAAACTTAATCTATTCCTTTTACCTAAAACATAAAATGAAAATATTTGTATAGCCTTTTGGAGGGTACAGAGTGTTTTTGATTACACTATCTAACCAGATTTTCTTAATAATCCTGTAAAATAAATATTACATTAACTCTTATTTTATACTGCAAGAACTATGGCTTAGTAAAGTTAAATGGTTATCTGAGTTCATACTGTTACTCAATTAAAGGTAAAGACCAAGTCACTTAAATAAAATCCCCATACATACTATAATCTACTCTTAAAATTCCTCTTATTATGTCAGGTTTATTTTCAAGGAGTTGGCTTTCCCTGATATCACTACTATAGTTGACAAGACAATGATTGCTACACAATTCAGAGGTCTTTGCAGAGACATAGAGATAGAACTAGTAAAGGTGTTGCTATAATGTTGCTTTTATGGCTCTTCCCTTTCTGAGTTACAAATGCAAGAAGCAAGATGATTATTAGGATGATGCATCATTTCACTAAGAACTGAAACAGGACAATGAAATCATGATACTTAGACCTTACATAGCACTATTCATCTTCTGAGCTCTTTACAAACAGTAATTAATTAGAGGAGGGCAACAGAGAATTCAGCTGATCAGATGAAGCACACATAATAAACTAACTCCTTCAGAATGAAGATCCAGAAGGAAAATGTCTGTTTGACACCTAGATTAAAATGTAGGGGAGCCAAGGGTGTAAAGGAGTGGAGATAGTGAAGGGTGAGAGATTTTAGGAACCAAAACTTCTTCTGAATTGTCAGTATACTTGGCCTTTGGAATCAGATTTCTGCCATTTAGATTATAAGGGGATTTCAAATGGACTAGGAATAGTCAATTGAAGGGAAAATTCAGATGAGGAAATTGAACTATATGTTGAATTCCACTGTAAGCAGATAGTCCTTAAGGGTATAAAAATAATGATTTGATTATCAGAGAAGAAAAATGTGCAGCTCATCTGCCTTTGTGTTACCTAGAGTTTCCTCCGTGTTTTTGTGATTTGGAAAATGTCTCCAGGAGGCTGTATAGGGCTACTGATAACTCTCTTCTTAGAAAGACATATGAAGGAGGAAAAAATGTTAAAAAATAATAATAATAATATGAATTTTAATGTCATAATATCTAGATTTTGTTCCAATAAACAACCAGAAAATCAAGTTACTGGTTCCATGTCTTCAGTATTACTGCACAGCAACATTCTCCCATTTGCCCATGATTTCTTATAATGACAACATTGAAATTCCTAGGAGCTTGTCATTTGTATAGTATGTATGCCTTTTTCTATTCTTTTCAGCTACCTGCCTCTGATGTTATGAACTTACCACCTTGGTGAAATTCCAAAGGCAGCAGAAGAATCTTAGGATACAATCAAATGCCTCATATGTTTTCCAAATTTTTAGAAATTCCAGTAGTGAACCATAGTGCCTTTGCTTCCACAACTGTAATGGAAAAATGGGATTTTAATATTGGGGACCTTTGAATTCCTGTTAAGATCTGACCAACTGAGCCTCACTAACAAATGAATAGACGTCACCTGAGCATCACATCAGATTGCCTGGTGCTCATTGTGTGCCTTAACCTATGTCAACTATGTTATATAAGTTAGCCCATTTAGTAAGGAGCTCTGGTGGTGCAGTGCCTACAGCATTTGACTGCTAACCAGAAAGGTGGTGGTTCAAACTCACCAGCCACTCCTTGGAAGGAAGATGTTTTTGGTTGGGCAATCTACTTCTGTGGAGATACCTCCTCGGAAACCCAGGGAGGTGTCACTATGAGTTGAATCAACTTGACAGCAGTG
>NW_006922137.1:1122098-1126703 GCF_000298275.1 Orycteropus afer afer
TTTTTCCAAAGTCTCACATCTATTAAATGGTGAAGCTGAAGCGGAAACTCCTGAAACTCCTGCAGGCTGACTGTCAGACTCCTGAACTTGCCTCATGTAGGTAAGAGGATTGTGAAGGAAGGCCATTTGACACACATTCACCACTCCGTTCCTTTCTCTCTCCCACTCTTTTGAAACTTCATTTTTATATCTGCTCACAGACTTCAGACTCTATGGCCTAGATTTCTTATCCTTTCCCTTGCCCTTCTCTACTCACTTTGTAGACTTACATGACCTTGCCTCCCTGAAAAGTACAGATAGTTGGTGTCACCTCCTTTGCGTCCATCTTGCAGTAACAGTATATCAAAGGGGTTAAACTCAAACATGTGCTTTGGAGTATAATGGACCTGGCTCAGAATGCTAACTTGCACACTTCCTGCCTATTAAACCATAGTCAAGAAAATTCATTGCTCAATTTTTTTCCACTACAAAATAAATATTTCAAAACAATTCTTATTGAGTTGTTGAGAAAATTCAAATACATGTTTAACACCTGGTGTGCTTCCAGGCATAGTGTATGTGCTCAGTAAATGGATGTTACCAGAACCAGTACAACATCAAAGGTGAACTTGCTACCCAGAGTATATATGGCAATGCCTGTAGATGTTTTTGGTTGTCACAACCAGTCACATAGTGACTAGGGACCAGGACACTGTTAACCACTCTATTGCCTACAAGACAAGTATCTGTCCCTCAAATAAAGAATCATTGGTCCAAAATATCTGTAGTGCCAACATTGAGAAACAATGCTAAAGGAAAGAATAAGAGATAGATTCCAGCTAACATTTGTGGCTCAGGTATCTTGGACCTAAATATTTTTATGGCCCAAAATAATAAACAAAATGGTGGAATTTTCAAACTTACTGGTAAAATATGGCCACATCAGTGAAAACTACTAAAGAATTGAACAAATGGTAAGATGCACATAATTTTGGTAGTTGCCTAAATCATTTATACATTAGATGGATTCATTTTTTAATTATGTGAATGTTTGAAGTCTGCAGAATAGCATCCTGTGGTAAAAATAATTCTAAAATATATTAAAAACATAGGAAACTCAGGAACTAGAATTTTTATGTGCAATTTGGAGCCCTAAATTGTGGATCACCATCTAAAATTTGTAGTTTAAGCTTTCTATCCCAACAGAAGAGTCCAAGAAATGCTGCTGAACTTTGGGGGAATTTAGCACATAGTGGGGATCATACTGGGAAACAACAGGTGATACTGTGAGTTATGATCAGATGTTTAATCAACATCTGTGTTAAAATACTAGCTCTGAAATTCACTAACTGTACAACTGTTGGTATGTCTTTTAACATTTTAATCTCCAATTTCTCTACATACAAAGATTCACTCACTCATGATACATATTTAAAACTGCATTGGATGTGTGAATACCAACATGGAAACAGAGGGGAATCTATGGAAAACAACACCTATGGCAAACACTGAAATTTCACCCCTGTCCAAACATCTGACTCCCATCTTTTAGATAACTTTACCATAGTATCAACTCAAAATTACAAGTCAAACTTGTTGATCTTTTACTTAATGCATTAAAGTACCACATGAAAATTACAACTTTACCTTCCTTGCTTTCAGTGATGAAAATTGATCTGTACTATGCTCAAGTCATGTTTTTCAGTTTCTTCTCTCTAAAAGTAGCAGAGCAAAATCAAAGTCTGTCTTGACCAGTGGAGGCTCTCAAATATGAAAGTATCAGTTTTAACTTAATGAATAATCTTTCACAACTGGTAATGGAAACAACAATGGTTAATAGACAGCCAAGTAGCCTTCCCATTCAAGTGATGCCCAGGGCACATGTCATAGCTATCATACTTTGGATATGCTTTAGAATTGAAAAAAAATCCTCCCTTCTAGCAGCTCATAATCGGATTGTTGCTATTGTTGTTATGTGCCATCGATTCAGATCTGACTTATAACAACCTCTCCTTGGGTTTCTGAGACAGAATCTCTATGGAAGCAGATCGCCCAATCTTCCTTCTGAGGAGTGTCTGGTGGGTTTGAACTGCCAACCTTCTAGTTAGCAGTCAAGTGCCTTAGGCACTATGCCACCAGAGCTCCCCCATAATTGGGTTGGGAGTTATAAATGAACTTATAAGGACTTATCAAAATACCATGGCATAAACTAATGCTGGTGCTACAGAAGCCCAGATGAAAGAAACTTGAACTGGAGTAGTGAAGAAGTAATCAGTGATGCATTGATAAATGTTGAACAAATAGCTATCTGAAAAAAATAGAGGGATATATATAATATATGTTTACATATATTTTTGAATGTTTACAAGCAGAAACCATTTTATATTTTAAAGTGATAGCATTCTAATTTGGATTCCAGGGAACTAAGGCTGGCGGTTCAAATCCACCAGTCACTCCTTAGAAGGAAGATGGGGTAATCTACGTCTGTAGTGATACTGCCTCGGAAACCCAAGGTGGGGTCCCTATGAGTTGGGTCCGACTCAACAGCACACAACAACAACAACAACAACAACAATAAGCAATGAGGTAGGAAGCAGGGAGGGGACAGAAAAGGCAAAGAGGACCAGAACAGATCAAGGAGTTAGCTGCAGCGATCCAGGTAAGGGTGGTTGGAGGGGTTTCCAACAGCTAAGGGAGACTAACTTGTCTG
This sequence comes from Orycteropus afer afer, assembly GCF_000298275.1. Taxonomy (NCBI): domain Eukaryota; kingdom Metazoa; phylum Chordata; class Mammalia; order Tubulidentata; family Orycteropodidae; genus Orycteropus; species Orycteropus afer. Next base: position 1,124,788 of record NW_006922137.1, read on the forward strand.
TCAGTTTGTCCTATGGTGGTAACATGTTGCTGTGAGTCTTGAGGCTGTGCCACTGGTGTTTCAAACCCAGTGGGGAGCACCTGTTGCACAGGTATCAGCCAGACTTGTAGACGGAGACAGACTAGGAAGAAGGAGGAAGCCATCCACTTCTCAAAGAATTGGCCAGGGAAAAACTTATGAATAGCAGAGAGACACTATCTGATACATTACTGCACAACTTTATGAATAGTCCAGAAACACTGTCCAATACAGAGGAGGAAGATGAGTCACTCAGCTTAGAAAACTCTCAAAGTAGTAGGACTGGGAAAGAGCTGCACAATTGAAGTAAAACCAGCCTTACTCATATGGATAAGGTAAAGTTTTCAAGACCTCCATTTGCTGATGTGGCACCACTCAACTTGAAGAGAAAAAGTGGCAAAAATCCATTAATAATCGGAACATGGAATGTATGAAGAATGAATCTAGGAAAATTGGAAGTTGTCAAAAATGAGATGGAACACATAAAAATTGATATCTTAGGCATTAGTGAGATGAAATGGACTGCTTTTGGCCATTTTGAATCTGACAACCATATGATCTACTATGCTGGAAATGACGGTTTAAAGAGGAATGATGTGGCATTCATCACCACAAAGGATGTTTCAAGATTTGTCCTGAAGTACAATGCTGTCAGTGATAGGATAATATCCATATGCCTCCAAGGAAGACCCATTAATATGACTATTATTCAAATTTATGCACCAACCACCAAAGCCAAAGATGAGGAAATTGAAGATTTTTATCAACTTCTTCAGACTGAAATTGACCAAACTTGCAATCAGGATGTGTTAATTATCACTGGTGACTGGAATACAAAAGTTGGAAACAAACAAGAGTCACGGTAGTTGGAAAATTTGGCCTTGGTGACAGAAATAATGCTGGAACTCGCCTGGTAGAATTTTGCAAGACCAAAGACTTGTTCATTGCAAATACCTTTTTTTCAATAGCACAAACGGTGGCTGTACACATGGACTTCACAAGATGGAACACACAGGAATCAGATTGACTACATCTGTGGCAAGAGGCAGTGGAAAAGCTCAATATTTTCAGCCAAAACCAGGCCAAGAGCTGATTGAGAAACAGAACATCAACTGCTCATATGCAAATTCAACTTGAAGTTAAAGACAATTAAAACAAGTCCACAAGAGCCAAAATACGGTCTAGAATATATCCCTCCTGGATTTAAGACCATCTAAAGAATAGATTCGATGCATTGAACACTAATGACCGGAAACCAAATGAATTGTGGGATAACATCAAGAGCATCATTCCTGAAGAAAGCAAGAGGTCACTAAAAAGATAACAAAAGAAGAGAAGACAAAATGGATGACAGAAGAGACTCTGAAACTTGCCCTTAAGCGGAGAGTAGCTAAAACAAGTGGAGGAAATGACAAGATAAAAGGATTGAACCGAAGATTTCAAAGAGCAGCTCAATAAGACAAAGCCAATTATTATAATGAAATGTGCAAAGACCTGGAGTTAGATAACCAAAAGGGAAGAACAGGCTCAGCATTTCTCAAGCTGAGAGAACTGAGGAAAAAATTTAAGCCTCGAGTTGCAATATTGAAAGATTCTATGGGCAAAACATGGAATGATGCAGGGAACATCAAAAGAAGATGGAAGGAATACACAGAGTCACTGTACCAAAATGAATGGTCAATCTTCATCCATTCCAGGAGGTGGCATATGATCTAGAACCAATGGTACCAAAGGAAGCTGCAATGAAAGAACTGGCGAAGAACAAGGCTCTGGGAATTGACGGAATACCCATTGACATATTTCAACAAACAGATGCCACAGTGGAGGCACTCACTGAGTTATGCCAAGAGATTTGGAAGACAGCTACCTGGCCAACTGACTGGAAGAGATCCATATTT
>NW_006922137.1:1127068-1127679 GCF_000298275.1 Orycteropus afer afer
GCAGACTATACAACTTTGCTTACTGAAAGTGAGAATGACTTGAGACACTTACTGATGAAGACTGAGGAGCACAGTCTGCAGTATGGATTACATCTCAGTATAAAGAAGACAGAAATCCTCACAACTGGACCTATAAGCAGCATCGACAAATGAGAAAAGGTTGAGGTTGTCAAAGAATTCACATTGCTTGGTTCTACACTAGAGGCCAATGGAAGAAGCAGTCAGGACATTAGATGACATGTAGCACTGGGCATGTTGGCTGCAAAAGAACTCGTTCAAGTGCTGAGGAGCAAGGATGTCTCCTTGAGGACTAAGGTGTGCCTGACACAAGCCATGATATTTCCAATCACCTCATATGCATTTGAGAGCTGGACAATGACTAAGGAAGACCGAAGAAGAGTTGATGCTTTTTTGATGCAGAAGTGTTGTGGTACTGGCGAAGAATGCTGAAAGTACCATGGAGTGCCAAAAGAACTAACAGATCTGTCCTGGAGGAAGTGCAGCCGAGATGCTCCTTGGAGACGAGGATGGCCAGACTTCATCTCACCTACTTTGGTCATGTTGTCAGAGGGGATTATTCCCTGGAGAAGGATGTCATGCTTGCTAAGGTG
>NW_006922137.1:1128443-1128993 GCF_000298275.1 Orycteropus afer afer
TAGCGACCCCTCCTTGGGTTTCCGAGGCAGTATCACTACGGAAGTAGGATTGCCCAACCTTCCTTCCGAGGAGTGGCTGGTGGGTTTGAATAAATGATAATATTTAAATTTAATCTGCATTATTTTTTTCCATCAGTTTCTTACTCTAGACAGTCCACAACTCAATAAATCAATTCCCAATTTTTTGTATTTACCAATTTCTCTCATCTTGGTTGATTTCAAGTTTCTAGCATGACATCATTGAATGTGGAGTTGGGAAGAAGTGTATTGTGTTGAGCTATATGCTTTATACAGATACACTAGATGTCAATAACCTCAAAAGCATAGATGACATTAAAATGAAGTAAACTATTTAGGAAGTTATGAGTTTTGAATGTTTAATACCATGATTCAAAATATAGTTTTGTTTTGCTTTCATTTTAAGCAGGCTAACAAAATTCTTTAAAAAAAATTACCAATTGTTTTTTATAGGTCAGTATGAATAGACTCCATCACACCAATGGTGATGAGATAAGTCTTTTAAGGAGTGGAAGTACTTACTGAGTAGTCC
>NW_006922137.1:1142786-1143289 GCF_000298275.1 Orycteropus afer afer
CACTGCATGGTTTAGTATTAGGAAAGGAGTGTGTCAGGGTTGTATCATTTCACCATACTTATTCAATCTGTATGTTGAGCAAATAATCCAAGAATCTGGACTATAGGAAGAAGAATGTAACATCAGGATTAGAGGAAGACTTATTAACAACTTTCAATATGCAGATGGCATCACTTTGCTTGCTGAAAGTGAGGATGACTTGAAGCATTTATTGAGGAATATTAAAGTCTGAAGTATGGATTACATCTAAACATAAAGAAAATAAAAATCCTTGGAAATGGACCAAAAAGCAGCATCATGGAGAAAAGGCTGAAATTGTCAAAGATTTCATATCACTTGGTTCCACAGTCAACACCAATGGAAGCAGCAGTCAAGACATGAGACAATGGATTGCATTGGGCAAATCTGCTGCAGAGGAGCTCTTTAAAGTGTTGAAGAGCAAAGATGTCTCTTTGAAGACTAAGTTGTGCCTAACCCAAGCCATGGTATTTTCAATCACCTCA
>NW_006922137.1:1143949-1145649 GCF_000298275.1 Orycteropus afer afer
ATTTGGGTGAAAGTTTACAGAACAAATTCATCTTCCATAAAGCAGTTCACATATACTTTGTCTCATGACATTGACTATAATCTCCCACAATGCAATAGCTCTCTTCCCACTTCCGCCCCATAGCCACCTCTTCACTGTGTCTTTCCCTCCCATATTCTTCTGCGCTCCCCTCCCCCCAAGCTGTCTCCCTGTATATACACAGCCCTTCTATTCTCCTATGATTGATCTATCCAAGATGTGTATCTACCTAGTGTAAATGTTCAGCTCATATGCCTATCTTTTGTTTGGCTGGAAGCCACAGGAATGGGTTCAGTTCCAGACCTGAAGGGCAGCTAGGGGCCATAGTCTCAGAGGTTTCAGTGGTCTATCAGACCAGCAAACCTGGTTTCTTTCTTTCTTTTTTTTTTTTTTGGTTTATGATTTTGAGTTTTGTTGCATATTGTTCTCCCACTCTATTCAGGATCTGCTACATAGATGCCCCTCTGAGTGGTGACAATGGTAGCTGGGCACCATCTAGTTCTTCTGGTCTCTTGAATCAATCATTGGTCTGTCATTGAAAACAAGGTAAGGAAGTTCAACTGGTTTACTATGGTTTGAAAGTAAAGAGCTGTTTTCTCTCTCATGACATGCAGTCTCTCATTTCTGTTTCTCTGTGCACATGTGTTTTATTCTTCTCTGACTCTCTATCTCTACTCTCCAAACTATGTTCATCTGCTTCTTGATTCATGTGATATGAAAGAAAACAAACAAATAATTGTGCTTGAATGTTTTATATGTAACCTCAGTATCAAATACAGAGATTGTCAATTTAGCTTGGAAAATAGATTTTCCAACCTCATCTGATGCCCACCCAAGTAGGTGTTACCTTCTTGCTATGAGACCTACCCTGGGCTGGAAGTTGAAAGAAATATATGTAGGCAGCAAAGAAGGGAAAGAAAAATGGTATTGAAGACACAATCAATTTACGAATTATTAACTTTTTCACTCATACTTACTTCTACATAAAAATTGCTACCTTAGGCAGAGAGGTGAATCCAGCTATTAATTAGTTGATTGGACAGATAAGATGGATAAGTTAAGCTAGTACATTCAGGATGCATGTATTAAGTATTCAATATGTGAGATAGAGAGTGACTACTATAGCATTTTAGGGGAAGAAACAATTTTATTCACTCTAAAAACAGACAAAATAGAGATATTAACAGAATTAACAGGGCAAGACCAACCTTAGGATATTGTTAACTATGAAGAAGGATAGTTATCTCAGCAAGTGGCTAGGAATAAGAAGATTTGTCCATAAGTCTGAGAAAGCATCAGTGAAGGCAAGGAGAAGAAGGAATTCTTAAAAGATTTATCCTGAGAGGAATGACAGGAAATGTTAGAAATATAGCTTGAGATAAGATTGTTGGGGCTTTGGATATCAGTGTAATGTGTGTCTGTTCATGCAGTCTTGCAAGAGTTAAACTGAGTACTTTTTGGTTGGAATTTTCTGATGTCTCCGAATTGACTATCTAAGCTGTCCTCCTGAATTAATACAGGGTTTGTGGTGACCTGGAAGGTCAACTCTTAAGATAATTAGTACCAAAGAGCTGCACTCTTGCCATGCTGCCATTTCAGCCTTCTCACAATCTAACAATTTTTCATGATAAATTGAATCTAATAACATATTTTTGCAGCCAAGATACATGGTGGATCATTGT
>NW_006922137.1:1146155-1147200 GCF_000298275.1 Orycteropus afer afer
GGTAGTCCTAAATTAATCTGGGGTGCTCTTACCAAGAGATATGAAAGTAGAATGAAAAATAGCAACAGACAGCTAAGCAGCATCACTGAAGAGATTAGAGGAAAAGCAAGATTTTGAAAAGATAATGCCTGAGAATTAATGAAGACATGATTCATCAGAGTCAAAAGCAAACTAAATCCTGAGAAGGAAAATGAAATGTAGTAAACTTTAATATTTTTTTTTGTGTCCTTGTGCAATCTGAATTCAAATTTCCAGTTCATTAATTAATTACACAAATGTATCTATTCTTGTTTGTCCCATTATTAAATTTTGCATTTAATAATTGAAAGTACTTTATTTGATTCTTTTCTTTGATTACCTATTCCTTATCATAAATATAATTCTTACTTTCATCTCACAGAGGATTTTAAACATATTTATTTTAAATTTCACAGAAGATAGTCCTGGATCATTGAGTTTTAAATGGAAGGATAAAGAAGTGGATTAAATACCAAGTAGTAGAAGAAGCTGGATGAAAACTGTGAATAAGGAAACAAATGGGGTGGTGGACTGTCAGCCACACTGACAACATGGCCAATTTGAATAATTACAAGTAGTGTTCTGATCTGGGCAGCAACCTAAGAATTGATTCTTTTCAAAGGACTGCTTGGGCAACTGCACTGGTTGCAGAAAGGAAAACAGCAAATTAGGAGATAAACTGAGCTGTGGACTGTTGCCTGTCCTGAGGGTGCAGTCATTCTGAATAGTTGCATGCAGCATTTGGATCCAGGCAGCAACCTAAGAATAGACTACTCTTGCCAAGGATAGCACAGGCAACCACATTGGTTGCTGACAACTAGAAAGGTACAATATTCACCTCGTTACTCTTATACCCCACATCTCCTTGATGAATGGAAGTGTGGCCACCCCCCATCTCCAGCCACCTTCTAGACTGGTAGAAATTCCATTCCAGTATGTGTGCCCTGACAAAGCCTGAGTGTCTGCCCTGTCCCATAGTTTTTGTTTTGTTCATTTTTAAATAATTCTTTTTTTCCTCCTTTCTTCA
>NW_006922137.1:1147300-1150455 GCF_000298275.1 Orycteropus afer afer
AGAAGGTTAATCATTTTCCTGCTCTTGACTACAAAGACGATATATAGTGAAATACATCACAACACAGGGTTTGAAAGCTAACAACCTTGGGCTGACTTACCTCTGTTACTTAAGAAAGTGTGTGACCTGGTGTAGGTTAGCTACCTCCCTAAACACTGGTCTCTGTATCTGAATGTGTAAAACTCAGAATCTAATAGTGAAAAGAGTATAAAATGAACATAATGCATGAAAAGGTCTTTAAACAATGCCTGGCACACAAATATGATCAAATGATCTTTGAAATAGGAGCAAAGGCAATTTAATGGAGAAAGGATTTTAATAAATAAATTGGCACATCTATACCCAAGGAAAAACAAACAAATAAATTTAAACCCAAAACAAAACAAAATCTCATTGAAGATCTTACATTTCCCCCAGAAATTAACTTAAAAGATATAGTAGGAGGATCCAAGTTGGTGGACTAGGCAGATACACTATCCAGACCTTTTACAACAAAGACACCAGAAAACAAGGGAAATGGCTAGGGATGTCAATCTTGGACCCTACGAACTTCAAAGGAAGGGATAAAGGAGTAGATCAAATGCCAATGAGAGGAAGAGACTGAATAAAAACTGAATGAGGAAAGTAAACTGCCAACCAGCACAGTGCAGCCATTTTGAATTATGACAAGCAGTATTCCAATTGAAACAGGAACCAGGTAACTGACTCCGTTTCCCCAGGAATGCACTAGCACCCACATTGGTGACCAAGTAACCTAAAAGGTATGACTTACCCCTTGCCTTGCACAACTTCCAGTTTACCAGAGGTGTGGCCTCCCCAGCCCCACTCATCCAGTGGCCAGTCAACTCACCCACCACCAGTACTTTGCTTTTTATTTGCTTTTTTTTATAATCTTTCAACTCAATTCTTCCATCTCCTCCACTCTTTCTTTCTTCCTTTCCCTTTTTGCCCTCTTCTTTCCTTGCTCTTTCTGTTCTTTGTTCCCTTCTCATTTCTTCCCTCTTTTTCCCTCATTCTTGTTTTCCTTTTTTCTTTCTTTCTTCTTCTTCTTTCACCACCTTTCTTTTTTTCTTTTTTTTTTTTTTTTTTTAATCTGGCTGAGTGAGTGCCTGTGTCATCTGCCACCACCTCTGCATTCAGTAAGGCCAGCCTGACCCTCACAGTGGGTAGTCTATGCTCTCGTGGAGCAAGTGCCACATTTCCACCACAGCTATGTTTGGGAGCTAGCACCTGTGTCAGTAATGTGTTGCATTCAGTTGTTTTTCATCTTCTTTTCTTTTTCCTTTATATTCTTTCTATTTCTTCTAGGTCTCCTCTCTTCTCTCCTTTTTTTATCTATTTTTGACATTGTTGTATTAATCTTCTGGATTTCTTTCTGTAGATATATATATTTCCCCCTTCCCTTCCCCAGTTCTTGTATTTTCTTTCTTTTCTCTTCCCTTTTCTTGGTTCTCTTCTTTTACCTTTCTTTTCTTCTTTTGGATCATCTCATCCTTTGCTTTTCTTTCTGTAATTTTCTCATTTTTTTCTTTATTGTTCTTTTCCCTTATTCCTTCCAACCTAGATATTGTCAGGTTTTATTTATTTGTTTATTTATTTATTTATTTATTTTATTTTCAGTCTTTTTATCTTTCTTTTGTCCTTTTTAAAGTATATTTTTTAAAATTTTTCTCCTCATCTATGGCCTTTCCTTTTTTTTTGGCAATTATTCCTGTTTGTTCACTTAGTTTATGTTTTTGTTTTCTTGCTTTTATTCTTTTCGTAGTTGTTTTATTCTCTTTTTGTCTAACTGAGTGGGAGACAGCAACTACTTTGCCCACATGACCCAACCATACCTGCACTTCATGCAGCACCACCCACTGAGTAAGGGCCACCACTTGCTTTTGAACCCACTAAACGATGGTAGATGGTGGGCAATAACACTCCATCCTACTCCCAACAGCTGTTCACAGACAGCTAACAGAGATCTGTGCACACACTCTCATTCTCTATCACATTCACCAGGAGACAGGTGATGAGTACCTAAGTCCAGCCAACTAGCAAACAGAGGAGCAGAGTACCCTGCTCATTCAGGTATATTTAAACAACATAATGTAAAAAAAAAGTAAAAAGAGGCTTTGTCATATCAAGCCAACATACATTCACCAATTAAATATAAATACAATGACATCACAATGTCTCAGAAAAAACTTACCATCCCAGTCTACATAAAGAAGCAAGATAAAGTAGGATAAACAAGGCACCAGGATGTAGACCCAGAAAGCCTCAGTGAGAAAGAAGCAGAACTGGAACTCCCTAATAAAGAATTCAAAATAATTATATTTAGGTACTTTCAATGGATTGAGAAACAGATAAAGATAAACACTGTCAAAATTAAGGAAAACAGAGTTAAGATTCTAGAACAATTTAGGAAAACAATTCAAAAACAAAATGAGAAATTAGAAACTACACAAAAACAACACATAGAAATCCATAAGATTAATACTAAGATTTCAGAAATAAATAACACATTGAATGAGCAAAGGAGTAGAATCCAATCAAAGGAAGACAGAATTAATGAGACTGAAGACAAATACTTCAACACTACTTTGTTAAGGAATTAGTCAGAAAAAAAGATCAAAACAAAATGTAGAAAGCCTAAGATTCATGTAGGATACCATCAAGAGTAATAACTTACATGAAATCAGAATTCCAGAACAGATAGAGATGAAACCACACAGAAAATTGTTGAAGATTTCTGGGAAGAGACTTTCTCTAACATGAAAAGAAGATATCCATTCAAGAAGTTCAATGAACCCCAAGCAGGATAGAGACCAAAAGAAAATGAATAAGACTTATCATAATCAAACTCACCAAAACTAAAAACAAAAAAAGAATCCTGAAAGCACCTGGGGAAAAAATGATAAGTTACCTGTAAGGGACAACCAATAAGACAAAGCTCTGATTTCTTGGCATAAATCATGAATGTGAGAAAGCAATGGGATGATATATATATAAAAACTTGAAGAAAAAATAAATAAATAAATCGGAGTCAAGAATTATATACCCAGAAAAATTGTTAGTCAGTTATGATGTCAAAATTAGGACATTTCCAGATAAGCAGAAATTAAGGGTTTTTTAAAAAGCAGACCAACCTTAAAAAAAAAAAAAAAAAA
>NW_006922137.1:1150887-1156116 GCF_000298275.1 Orycteropus afer afer
CGACTCATAGCGACCCCTCCTTGGGTTTCTGAGGCAGTATCGCTACGGAAGTAGGATTGCCCAACCTTCCTTCCGAGGAGTTGCTGGTGGGTTTGAACTGCCAGCCGTCTGGTTAGCAGGCAAGTGCCTTAGCCACTATGCTACCAGAGCTCCCAAAAAATAAAAAAATAAAATAAATAAAAAAGGGTATAGACACAAATATTTAGTAAATACTAAAACAATAGCAACAAAGCAAATGAAAACACAATTCATAACCAAAACGAGCTCAGCACCGAAAATTATATGGAACAAAGAAATAGGCAACACCATCAAAAAACACATAAAAGAAAATAACAGCAACAATGTCATGCTTGTCAATAATTACTCTGAATGTAAATGGATTAAATGCACCTCTCAAGAGATGGAGAGTTGCAGATGGATAAGAAAACATGACCTATCAATATGCTGTCTACCTTAGACACAAAAGACATAATAGACTAAAAATCAAAGGTTGGAAAAAATTATATCAAGCAAATGGCAATTGAAATAGAGCTGGATTGGCAATACTAACTTCTGATCAATTAGATTTTAAGATAAAAACCACCGTAAGAGACAAGAAAGGCCATTATATAATGATTAAAGATCAATCAATTGATCAATTGAACAAGAGAACATAACCATAATAAATATCTATGCACCCAATAAAAGAGCCCCAAAATACATAAATCAGGCTTTAACAGACTTGTGAAGACAAATAGATGGCTCCACAGCAATACAAGGAGACTTTAAAACACCACTTCCAATAAAAAATAGAACTGAAAAGAAACTCAACTAATACTCAGAAGAACTAAATAATACAATCAGCCAACTTGAACTTGTAGACAGGTATGGAGCACTACACCCAAAAATAGCACAGTAAAAATTCTTTTCCAGGGCACATGGAACATTCTCCAGGATAGACCATATGTTAAGCCATAAAGCAAGTCTGAATAAATTTTAAAACATTGAAATACTGCAAAGAATCATCTCAGATCACAATCTATAAAATTAGAAAGCAACCATAGGAAGATAAATGGAAAAAGAGTAAACAAATGGAAACTGAATAACACTGTCTTTAAAAACTACAGGATAATAAAAGAAATAAAAAAGGAAACGAAAAATCTTGAATCAAAGAAGAATGTAAACACAACATACCAAAATCTTCGGGACACAGCAAAAACAGGGATAAGAGGATAATTTGTAGCAGAAAATTCATACATCAAAAAAAGAAAGAGCCAAAATCAAACCTTAACCCAACATCTCCAACAGTTAGAAAAAGAAAAGGAAAAAAAAGCCTACAGTCACCAGAAGAAAAGACATAATAAAGATTCAAGAAGTAAAAAAACAGAAAATAGAAAGATAAGAGAAAAAAATCAACAAGACTAGAAGTTGGTTCTTTGAAAAGATTAATAAAATCAATAAACCACTGGGAAACTTAACAAAGGAAAAGAAGAGAAGATGCAAATAATGTGAACAAGAAATGAAACATGCAACATAACAACAGAACCAACTGCAATAAAAAGGATAATATCAGGATACCATGAAGAACTGAACTCCAACTAATTTGAAAATCTGGAGAAATGGACAGATTTCTAGAAACACACTACTTACCAAAAGTTCTATGTACATTAAAAGACCTCTCCAAAGAGTGAAAAAAGAACCTACAGATTGGAAAAAATATTTTGCAATGACATTTTTGACAAGAGATTTATCTTTAAAATTTATAGAAAATTCCAACTTCTCAATATCAAAAAGACAAAAAATTCAATTAAAAAACGGGCAGAAGACATGAATAAACACCTCACCAAAGAAGATATTCAGGATGACAGCAAACACATGGAATGTTCATGGACATTAGTCATTAGAGAGATGCGAATCAAAACAACGATGAGATACCACCTCACTCCAGCACTAATAGCAAATTTCAACAAGACAGACAATAACAAATGCTGGTGAGGATGTGGACAGATTGGAACTCTCATACACTGCTGGTGGGACTATAAAATGATACAACCCCTGTGAAAGTTGGTACATTGATTCCTTAAAAATTTTGAAATATAAATACCATTTGATCCAGCAATCCCATTACTAGGTATACATCCTAAAGAAGTGAGAGCTGGAACATGAATATATATGTGTATACCCGTATTTGTTGCAGCACTACTCACAATAAGAAAGAAATGTAAACAACCTAAGTGCCTCTCAATTGAGTAATGGACAACCAAACTGTGGTACCTGCACACAATAGAATACTGTGCAACACTAAAGAATAATGTAGAATCTGCAAAGCACAACATATCATGAATGGACTTGGAGGACATTATGCTGAGTGAAATAAGTCAATCATAGAATGACATACATTGTATTAATCCCACTACTGTAAAAAGTCAAGGAAAGGTTTACATATGGAAGGAAACTTTCTTTGTTGGTTACCAAGAATGGGAGGGGAGAAGAGGGAAAATTGGTGGATAGGTAAGAGACAAGTATTGATTTGGGTGAAGGGAAAGGCAGTGTAGCAAAGTGACTGACCAACACAATAACACTAAGGAAGACACAGAGAGGTGCACAAGAGGTACAGACAACAAAGATAAACACTTTTTCACACACAACACAGCATTATCAAGCTCATTATCAAGTGACAAGTATTAATCTATGGGTAGATACACAGGTAGGCAGGCTGAATGATCAGGTATGTTTAGGCAAAAAGGAATATACCCATGACCATATATACAAGGTTGGCAGACGTTATTTGTACATACGTATTTCTATGTGCTGTAAGAATGTCCATATAAACAGAACAAAAAGGGGGCAAAGTTATGATAACTCCTTAACCACAGCCAACCACCCTAAGGGAGCAAGTTGTTGGCCCTCTGGGCTCAGGACCATGGTCACAGGGGACATCAAACTCAACTGGTATGACATACTACCCCAAAACATTGTTTTATAACTTTGGTGAGGAGTAACTGAGGTTTTAAAAGCTTTCAAGTGGCCATAAAGGTGCAACAATGAGTCTCTCCTCATCCAGAGCAAAGAAGAATGAAGAAAACCAAAGATGCATGAAAACAATTAGTCCAAGGGACTAGGAAACCATGCAAATTGCTGCCTATTTAATCATGAGACCAGAAGAAGTAGATGGTGCATGGCTACCACGATCAACCACTAGAAAAGGGATCAGGGCAGAGATCCTAGATAGAGTGGGAGAACAATGTGGAACAAAACTCAAAATCATTTTTAAAAAGACCAGGTGTATGGGTCTGTTGGGGGGGCGGGGCAAAGAACCACTGCCATCAGGTCAACTCCAACTCATAGCCACATTGGGTTTCCAAGGCAATAAATCTTTACAGAACTACATTGCCCTGTCTTCCTTCCACAGAAAGGCTGATGGGTTTGAACTGCTAACCTTTTGGTTAGCAGTCAAATGCTTTAGGAACTGTCACCAGTCTGCTCTGACAGAGTCTGGTAAAACCTCTGAGACAATGGCCCCTAGTCATCTTTCAGGCCTATAATTGAACTCAATCCCATGGCTCTAGCTAAACAGTAGACAGGCATATAAGGTGACAGTTACACCAGGTAGCTGCACTCCTTAGAACAATCAATCCTAAGAGATCAGAAGGACAGTATTTGCACAGGGAGACAGCTCAAAGGGCAGAAGTGCCTAGGAAAGAAGGACACAAGGAAAAGGTAGCTACAGGGAGGAAGTGGGATGACAGCTGTTACATTATGGGGATTTCAATTAATGTCATGAAACAAAATGTGTATGAACTGCTGTATGGGAAATTAATGTGCTCTGTCAACTTTCACTCAAATTACAATAAAAAAAGAAAAAAGAATATGAAAAGAGCCTGTAGGAAAGAGCACAGCTCTTCTGAAACCTTGATTTCAGTCTAGTGAGACCCATTTCAGAATTCTTTCATCCGGAAATGTACAATAATAAATCTGGTATGTTTAAACCAGCAATCCTGTGATAATTTTTTTTTTCTTTACAGCAGCAATAGGAAATTAACTCAGACCCCAAGGGAGAGAAGAAATTCCAATCCCACCCAAATTTGTTCAATTACAAAGAAATCAGAGTGTAAATATTTTACAACTAATTAACAGATAAGCAAAGGTTAACCAGACAATTTGTACTACAACTTACAAAAATTCAGGTATTGGTGAATTTAATTGTAGGCATCCCAGGATACTGTTTTATAAAGGTAACAGACATTCCTTCCATGAACACTGTAGTTCATGTATTTGTCTTCTTCCTTGATATATCCTCCTGACTCCTCTTCTTCTTATTACTGTCCACTATAAGCATGTGTCCCAAATCATGATGCTCATCATTCTTCTCTTCCAGTTTTCTCTCTCTTGTCAGTGTCCTGCAGCCCTAATGGCTCAGTTAAGCACTCAGTCACTAACTGAAGAGTTGAAGGTTCTAGTCCACTCAGAGACACCTTGAAAGAAATACATGGTGATCTGTTTCTGAAATGTCACAGCCTACAGAACTTTCTGGACACAGTTCTACTCTGACACATACAACATCAACTTGAGTCAGAATTGACTCACTGGCAGCTAGCTGACCGTGAGACAGGAACAAGAAATAAAATGGAGGGAGAGATAGACTGTCTAAGCCAATGATATGTAATTCTAGACTGTGTATTTGTATGTGTTTATGTGAGAGAGTTGATGTATTTGTGTATGTGTGTGTACAGGTATACATGCATGCTATGTAGAAACAGTGTATGCTGAAACATACATCACCAATATACTCACATAGGTTGTCAGTAAAGTCTTTTCTGAGGGGATCACGGAAGTTCACATCTAAGACCAACCATAAAAGAAGTCTCAGGAGCACGTCTGTGGCAGTAAAGCACACTGTGTAAAGTAAGCACAAAGGTTCTGACAAAGGACAGAGCTTCATATCTTATTCTGGGAATAGAAAGAAGACCAGAATAAGTAGAGAATGGATGGATAGTGAGAGAAGAATGGCATGCAATGAACTGGAGTATTTACAGAAATCCAGGATATGTAAACCTTACAGTTAGTTTGGATTCAATATTATGTGCAAAAAGAAGTCTACTCTAGAGATATAAATTCATGAACTGTTGTGAACTAAAGCCTGGTCATAAGTGAAATTGCCTAGGGAGAGAGAATAACTTATAGGGTAGAGGCCCAGTTCCCCCCAAAACTTAGAGTCCAAAGAGGAGCATTTCCCAAAAGTACAAAAAA
>NW_006922137.1:1169437-1187986 GCF_000298275.1 Orycteropus afer afer
AAGCCAGATGATTGGGACCTTCTAAAAATTAAATGTTTATGTGCTTCCAAAGACTTCTCCAAAAGAGTCAAAAGAGAACCTACAGATTGGGAAAAAAAAAAAAAAAATCATTGTCAAGTGGAATTCATACCAGATATGCAAGGATGGTTCAACATTAGAACAACAATGTAATCCAGTATATAAATAAAACATAGGGGAAAAAAAGACATGATCATATCAATTGATGCAGACAGGCATTTGATAAAAATCCAACACCCATTCTTGATAAAAGCACTCAGCAAAATAGGAATGGATAGGAAATTCATCAACATAATTAAGGACACACACACAAAACCAACAGCCAACATTATTTTCAACTGATAGAGACTGAAAACATTCTTCTTGAGAACAAGAACCAGATAAAGATGCTTTTTGTTTCCATTCCTTTTTTAATATTGTATGGAAAGTCCTAGCCAGAGAAAAAAGGCAAAAAAAAAAAAAGGAAAATAAGAGGCATCCAAATTGACAAAGAGGTGTAACTATCTCTATTTGGAAATGATATGATCTTATACCTAGAAAATCCCAGAGACTCAGCAAGAAAATTACTTGAACTAATAGAAAGATTCAGCAAAGTGGCAAGTACAAGATAAACATAAAAAATCAAATGAGTTCTTCTATACTAATAAAGAGATCTGTGACAAGGAAATCAGGAAAACAATACCATTTATGATAACCACTCAAAAGATGAAGTACTTAGAAATAAATCTAACCAGAAATACAAAAGTTCTTTACAAAGAAAACTACAAAGCACTACTACAAAAAAACATATGGTTGTTGTTGTTATGTGCCATGGAGTTGGACCCGACTTATAGTGACCCATCCTTATGGCATCACTATGGAAGTAGATTGCCCAAACTTCCTTCCTAGGAGTGGCTGGTGGATTTGAACCACCAGCCTTCTGATTAGCAGTTGAGTGCCTTAGACACTGTGCTACAAGAACCATATAGACCTCTTTAAATAGAAGAATATACCATGCTCATGGATAGAAGACTTTATTTGTAAAAATAACCATACTACCTGTTTTGGTTCTCTAGTGCTGCTCTAACAGAAGATATCACAAATGAGTGGATGGCTTTAACAAGGAGAGATTTATTCTCTTATAGTTTTGGATGCTAGAAATCTGAGTTCAAAATGTCAAGCTCTAGGGGCTGGGTGTAGTTCCCTCAAACTTGGGCTTTAGCTCTTTCTCTTACTCCCAGCTTACTGGAGCTGAGAGCATCTCCTCACTCAGGCACCTGCTGGGTGATGAGTCTGACAAACTGAAGGTCAACAAATAAAATGATATAAAAATTTATCTCTGATCTAAAAACCTACTATAAAGCCACAGTAGTCATAATAGCCTGATATTGGTACAAGGACAGACACATAGACAATGGATCAGAATTGAGCACCCAGAAGTAAATCCCCCTACCTGTGGAAAGCTGATCTTTGACAAAGGGCCATAGTTCTTTAAATGGGGAAGAGAGAGTCTCTTTAACAAATGGCGCTAGCAAAACTGGATATCTGTTTGTAGAAAAATGAATCCGTATTCATATCATTCACTATATACAAAAACTGACTCAAGATGGATCAATGACCTAAATGTAAAACTAAAACCATAAAGATCTTCAAAGGAAAAACTTAAGGGCCCTAACATATGGAAAAATACACAACGAAACATAAGTAAAAATGCACAAGCATCAGAAGACAAACTAGACAACTTGAATCTCCTAAACATTAAGCATTTAGACACATTGAGAAACATCACCAAAGACTAGGAAAAAAAAAAAAAAATTGGCAATGACATATCAGACAAGGAATTGATTTCTAAAATTTATTAAAAAAAAAAACAAAACTTCAAAACTTCAACAACTCAACAACAAAAAGCATACAAAGTTAACAATGAGCAGAGGACACGAACAGACACTTCACCAAAGAAGACATTCAGGCAGCTAACAAACACTTGAAGAAATGCTCATGATGATTAGCAATTAGAAAGATGCAAATCAAAAAAACAATGAGATATAATCTCACTCCAGTATTAATAGCCAAGTTCAAAGAAACAGAAACCAACAAATGCTTGTGAGAGTGTAGAAGACTAAAACCCTAATACTCTGCTGTTGTGACTCTAAAATGGTGCAGCCACTGTGGAAAATGTTATGGCGATTCCTTAAAATGTTGGAAATAGAAATATCATATGATCCAGAAATCCCTCAACTAGGCATATATCATAGAGAAATAAGAGCCATGACACGAAGAATTATATGCACACCCACGTTCATTGCAGCATTATTCACAATAGGAAAAAGAAACAAACGACCTAAATATCCATCAGATCACTATTATAAAAAGCAAACAAAAAGTTAACACAGAGAAAGAATGATTCTTGGAACATTACCAAGGGTGGGAGACAAAGGAAGGGTAAATCACTAACATGAGGGTAGACACATAATAACTTCAGTGAAAAGAAAGACATCATCATGTAAGGGGGAAGTCAGCACAAAATGATCAAGGAGAGGAACATACTGGGAGGAGCCCCAGATCTAAAGGTGACAAAGGTAAATACTGCTACATACACAACCCTTCAAAAGCAATGATAAGAATAATTTACAAACTGATATATAGATAGACACTCAAAATTAATAGAGATGGGAAGGCAAACAAGATTACACCCGTAAATATATATATATATATATATATATATATATATATATGTTTGACAGAAGGTATTTCTACATGTATATGTGCTGCAAAAATACGAATACAGTACAGAGTATATAGGGGGCAAAGTTATTAAAACTTCTGACTCATAACCAAACACCTTGAGGGAATGAGTTGTTTGGCATGGGGCTCAGGACCATAGTCTTGGAAAACACTAAGTTCAATTGGCATCTCATAGTCCATGACGGGAACTCTGGTAGCATAGTGCCTAAGGCACTTGACTGCTAACCATAAGGCTGGCGGTTCAAACCCACCAGCTACTCCTCCGAAAGAAGGTTGGGCAATATACTTCCATAATGATACTGTCTCGGCAACCCAAGGAGGGGTCGCTATGAGTCAGGTCTGACTCGACAGCACATAATAACAACAACAGTCCACAAGACAATGTTCTACATTCTACTTTGTTGAGTAGCAACTGGGGTCTTAAAAGCTTGTGAGTGGCCATCTAAGGTGCAACTATTGGTATCTCTCTATCCAGAATGAAGAGGAGTGAGGAAAATGAAGCATGCAAGGAAACAATAAGTCCAAAGAGCTAATGGACCACATGAACCCCAGCCTCCCTGACCCTGAGACTAGAAGAACGAGATGTGCCCAGCTACTGCCACTGACCACTCTGAAAGGGATCGCAGTAGGACATTTTCCATAGCATGGAAGAAAAATGAGGAACAAAACTCAAAATCATAAAAAGACTAGGGTTACTGGTCTTATAGAGTTGGGTAAAACACAAAGACAATGGCCCTTAGACACACGTCAAGCCAGGAGCTGGACTCACCTCCCTGTGTCTCAACTTTCAGCCAAATGATTGATTGGCCTATAAGGTGAACAATAATACCCAGAAGGTATGCACTCATTAGAAAAGTCAACCCCTTGAGGTCAAAAGAGCAGTATTTTCCTAAGAATAAAACACAGAATGAAGGAATGGATATGAAAGAAGGACAAAGAAAATTGGTAAAGAGAGGCAGGATGGGAAAGAGTGCTATTGCATTGTGGGGATTGCAATGAGTGTCACAAAGCAACATGTGTAAGTATTATTGAATGGAAAACTAATTATCTCTGCAAACTTTTACTCAAATAATATTAAAAATAAAAATTAGGTAAAAAAAATGGTTATAGACTTAAATATAAAATGCAACTCCACACAACTTCTAGAAGGAAATATAGAATACCTTGACAATCAGTTTTATAATACCAAAAGTAGAAGTGATGAGAGAAAAATTTGATAAGTTGGATTTTATTAAAATTAAGATTTCCTGCTCTGTGAAAGACATGGTTAAGGGAATCAAAATATAATCCACAGATTGAGAAAATATTCATAAACACGTATCTGTTAAAGGAATTGTATCCAAAACATGCCAAGAACACTTAAAAAGCAACAATAATACAATAGACAATCCAATTAAAATTTTTAAATGATCTGAACAGACATCTCACCAAAAAAGATATACTATGTGAAAAGGTAGTTCAATGTCATTTAACATTAGAAAATTGCAATTAAAAGAGTCACAAGATGCTACTATACAGCTATTTTTGTCATTGTTACATGACTTTGAATTGATTCTTACTCAGCAATAGAGTAGAACTGTCCTACTGGGTTTTCTAGCTGTAATCTTTACAGAAGTGATTGCCACATCTTTCTCTCTTTGAGATACTGATGGGTTAGAACCATCAACTCTGGTTTAGAGCACTAAACCATTGTGCTGCCAGGGTTCCTTATAGAACTATTAGAAACACTAAATTTCAAAATAATAATAATACAATACAATGCTTGTGAAAATGCAGAACAAAAGGAAGTCTTACTTATTGCTAATGGGGATACAAAATGGTGCAGATTCTTTGGAAAACAGTGTGCAATTTGTTACAAAGCTAGATATAGTTTAGAATCACTGCATAATTCCACATTTGTGCTTCTAGTTATTTACCTATCTTATCTGAAAACTTATATCCATTCAAAAACTGGTACGTGTCTATTCATAGCAGTTTTCGTAAAAATGGCAAAAAAAAAAAAAATGAAAGTAACCAAATGCCCTTGCTTAATAGATGATTGGAGGGAGAATAGATAAACAAGTGGTGGTACATCCATGCAATGGTATATTATTCAATGATAAAAAGAAAATTAAAAGACATGGATGAATTTTAAACACATATTGCTAAGTGAAATAAATAGGAGCTCTGGTAGCATAGTGCCTAAGGCACTTGACTGCTAACCAGAAGGCTGGCGGTTCAAACCCACCAGCCACTCCTCAGAAGGAAGGTTGGGCAATCCTACTTCCGTAGTGATACTGCCTCGGAAACCCAAGGAGGGGTCACTATGAGTTGGGTCCGATTCGATGGCAAACAACAACAACAAGTGAAATAAATAAGCTATCTTGAAAAAGAGCTAATACTATAATGATTAGAGTTATATAATATTCTAGAAAAGGCAAAATGAAAAATATTAATCGTGGTAGTTAAGTTTGTGTGTTAACTTGGCTACACCTGGTTGAGTGGATAGGCAGCTGGATGTAGTATTACCCATGACGAGACTGGCAATCAACTTCATGGTGGAATCTAATTTGAGTAGCTTAGTAGCTGCCTTAAGGATGTGGTCTGTTTCCCATATATAAGAAACAGCTTTGGGGATGATCTCTAGTTTATGGCACACTTTAACCCTGCATATAGCTGTGCCATTGTTCAGCAGCCTACCATGCTCTGTGGATCTTAGGACTTTCAATGGACTTGAATTAATGGCCTGCCATGTGGTTTGGTAACATTGGGACTGTGCCATTTTATTTGTTGACCTTGGCCTTGTTAGCCTCAGCAGCCAGTAGCTGTCTGAGTGAAGAGATGCCCTTAGCTTCAGTGGGCTGGGAGCAAGAGGCAGAGCTGAAGCCCAAGGTCAAGGGACTCTCACACAGCCCGTAGAGCCTGGCACTTTGAGCTTGGACTTCTAGCTTCCCGAACCGTAAAAGAATAATCAGGAGATGTTTGTTCAGCCATCCCATTTGTGCTATATTCCTGTCAGAGCAGCCCTAGGTAACCAGAACATTGATGATTGCCAGAAGGCAGGGGGGATAGTTGAAAACAGTTGACCCTTGAACAATGAAGGGGTCGGGGCACTGACATGCTGTGCAGTCCAAAATCCAAGTATAAGTTTTGACTCTCTAATAGCCTACTGGTGACCAGATCCTTACTGACAACATAAATAGTCCTTTAACACAGTTTTTATACAGTTACTAGATTTTCACACAGACATTCACACTCATACACAATAGATACGTTTATTAACTATACATCATGATGATTATTTACTATTCATTAAGTGGAAGTGGATCATCATAAATGTCCTCATCCTAACTGCCTTCACATTGAATAGGCTGAGGAGGAGAATGAAGAGGGGAGGTTGGTCATGCTGTCTCAGGGGTGGCAGAGGTAGAGGAGGTGGAGGAAGTGGAAATGGAGGAAGGAGAGACAGGCACGTTTGGTGCAAGTTTACAGAAATACATTGTAATTTCTGTGTGACATTTTGCTTTCTCACTGATCTAAAAATGTTTCTATATGGTACCAATCCTTTTTCCACCATTTGCTTTAGCCTCAGTGCCCATATTATAGAAAGGTCCATGTGTAAAATCAGTCAAAATTAGTCTCGAATAATCGGAACCATGCTGCCAGATTGTCCAATGTCAGTTTGTTTTCTGGCACTGCTTCTTCTGGGTCTTCTTCCTCATCGTCTGGCACTGGTTCAGGAGCACTCATCTCCATCAAGTCATCTCCTGCTAATTCCCCTGGTGTGGTGTCTGTTAGTTCTTGAACTTTTCTAAGACCTGTTATCTTGGGAAAAAGAAAAAAAAAAAAGCCTGGCTACCAATGCCAACCACTCAGGAAAGGATCAAATCTGGAGATCCTGGATAGAGTGAGAGGGAAAACGTGGAACAAAATCCAAAAACTCAATAATGACCAGAATTACTGTCAGATGAAGTCTGGTGAGACTTCCAATACTATGGCCCTGAAATATATTTGGCGCCTGGGATAAAACTCACCCCCAGGGGCGGGCTCTCAGCCCAATTATTAACAAGATGTACATGCAGACCACTCAACCCAGGATGCCGCACTCACACACTGAATGGTAATGCATCCCCTAAAGCAATAGACCATGGGACACCAAAGGACCATCATTCAAACTGAGGAAATGCAGGACAAATAGGAGGGCATAATTATGAGGTGCACAGGGGGAGTGTTGAAGGGGAGGGAGGGGAGAGGGCTGGGTTGGGGTTGGACATGGCGATTGGGGAATGAAACTAAATGTATGCATGACTTTGAATGTAAAACAAGCTCTTAAAATTAAAAAAAAAAAAAAAAAAATTAAATCCACTTATGAGCATATCCACACAGTTCAAACCCATGTTGTTCAAGATTCAACTGTAGTTTAAACAGAGGGTATTTTGGAAAGGAGGAAAACTCTTTTGTCTGCTACTGTAATGTCAGACAAATGATACCAAGCGTTTGTCAAAACCTTGGAACTGCATAGCACAAAAAGTAAACATTCATGTATGCCAATTTAAATTTTTTGAAAAATAAGTAAATAATTTAGGAGGTGGAAGGATCCTAGAAAGGAATGCAGAATATGACAAAAATCTAATTAAATTATAAATGCCTGAAACATCACTGAATGCACTAAGGATAAATGGTGCAGACCTAAGTAACTGTACATTAGTGGATATTACAAAACTAAAGAAAAAAAAAACCTATATAAGAACTGTAAGCACTGTCATCAGTTGATAAATATGTGTCTCACAGTGGTACAGATTAACAATTCTGAAACCACTATAGAGATGTATTGGAAGTGAACAATTAGGTAAATGTATGGCAGATGGTGGGAGCCAGGTTTCTTATTGTTGGAGTGGGAGTTTACAGATAAGCAAGTGGAGGAGGCTAGAATGATTAAGTTGGTATTACACTACAGTTGGAGATACCAGTGTGCGAACTCGTGTTTAGGTTACTATGTGTTTACTCTATATCATATATTTTTACACCCACCCACACACACAAACACATACACATACATTTATATTTCTTTCATCTATCAGCTGAGAAGGCCTAGAAGAAATGCCATTCCACTAGTGATGAGCACACCCAGCACCCAGATCTTGGTTTTTAATACCATTCTCCAATAAAAGAGACCAAGGATTCTTGAGAAATGGCTAATTCAAGGAATGGGTAAGGAAATATACAAGATGATCCAGGAGCAACTTGAAGGGCCAGAAAGTAAAAATAATGTTTAAAAAAAATAAATAAAAATAAAAGGAACACAAACAACTACAATGATGATATATAAAAGGTATAGGAGTTGACTGAAAGAGCTCCCAATGGCTAAAGATGGAACAATTTGAGCACAGAAATAATAAATTCCTTCTGTATTACATCTCAAAGTATACAGTGAATATCCGTGAGCACATACTAATATAAATAAATGCTTAATTGAGTAAAGAAATGGAGAAGAAAAGAGAAATACCTTGCACTGAAAAATTCCAGATAATTTATGTAGATGCTCTACCCTTAAGAAGTTGAAGCATAACTCTCCACTCAAATGTGAGTTATACATAGATACTTCCTTCCAAAGAGACCAATAAATATCTTTATGGGGGTGGGGAGAGTTAACTTGACACTGGGAAAACCTAACAGATACTACTTCATCCAAGTAATCAAGGTCCACAGCAACAGTAATAAGTTATTTTGATAATATATACCCATGATGTAATGTGATAAAAATGACACCTTACCTCTGTGGTCTCCCTCTCAAAAATTCATAACCTTAGTTTAATCATAGGAAAGACATCAGACAGATTCATAGTAAGGGATAATCTACAAACTAGCTCACTAGTCCTCCTCAAACTGCCTGTGAATGTCACCAGAAACAAGGAAAGTCTGAGAAACTCTCACAGCCAAAGAGAGACTAAGGAAACATGATGGCTAATGTAATGTGATATTTTAGATGGGAACCTAGAACAGAAAAAAGGACATTAGTAAAAATAAACAAATAAATATATAAATAAGAAAATCTGTGTAAAGTATGGACTTAGGTTAAAAATTATATCAATATTAATTTATTAGTTGAAGCAAAAGTGCCATACGAATATGATGTGAACAAAAAGGCACTGGGTCCAGGGCATATGGAAAATCTATGTATGATCTTCACAGTTTTTCTGTAAATCTAAAACTATTCTAAAATAAGTTTATCAAAACAACAAAATAATAATAATTTGCACATGCTGAGGCTGATTCTATCTTGTGTTCTGAAGTTGTATTTTCCCTCAGTGGTTTCTAGATTTCGGAGATTTGTTAGTTACACCTTTAACGGAGTACTTTATGATCTCCAGAGATATCTTCAAGGAGGTTTCCAATAAGGCGTTTGTTGCTTCCATGGGAGTAATCCCAAAGGTTAATGGAAATGAAACGGAACACGGTAAGGTGAAAGTGAATAGATAGCCTTGAGTCGGGTGACTTCCTTGGATTAGTCAAGACGTCTGTGACACGCTCAGTGTCAAATGATCAGATGATGGCAAAGGTTATAGACGTAAGATTATTTAAGATTTGGGGAATGAGGCACAAACTAAACCTACCCCTCTATTTGGAACACCTTAAAATTGACAGTCATTCAAGGCCCCTTAAAGTTATGATACAAAGCAAATGACAGAAAAACTCAAAATAGCTGGTAAGTGAACATGATCACTCATTTTGTTGTTGTTAGATGCTGTTGAGTCAGTTTTGACTCATAGCAACTCTATGTACAACAGAGAGAAACACTGCCCAGTCCTGTGCTGTCATCACAATGCTTGTCATGTTTGAGGCCATTGTGGTAGCCACTGTATTAATCCATTTTGTTGAGAGTCTTCCTCTTTTTCTTGGACCCTCTACTATGCTAAGCATGATATCCTTCTCCAGGGAGTGGTCCTACCTGATAAAATGTCCAAAGTGTGTGAAACAAAATCTTACCATCCTCCCTTTTAAAGAAGCTTCTGGCTGTACTTCTTCCAAGACACATTTGTTTGTTCTTCTGGCAGTCCGTGGTATATTCAACATTCATCACCAACATCATAATGCAAATGCATGGATTATTCTTTGATCTTCCTTAATCAATGTCCAGCTTCCATATGCATCTGAGGTAACTGAAAACACCATGGCTTGGGTGGTTTATTTTATTTCTATGGAAAGAATAAAGAAGGAAGGATTTGCATAGAGTCAAATCTGAATTCATTTGGCCATGGCTGAAATAGACTTGGTGGCAACTGATTAAACTTTTCCAAGGGGCCAATTCCTTAGACCACTGGGCTGTGAATTTTCAGTCACTACTTTAGTCAAATGTAATTCACAGAATAATTTTAAGTTATCAACAGCAGCACAAAAAACGTTCAAAATCAAGCCAATCAAATTTTCACTTTCCTCATTTTTTGATAAGACTTTTTCAAGAGACAGTCAAAGTCTATTGAAACAATTAAGAGACTCCATGTATGCAAAGCTCATCACACTTCCCAGTAATTATATAACTATTATTTTATTTAAACAATCCTTTCTCTCTCCTTTTTTTCTGATAGCTGGAGGTTTCAGAAAGAACAAACAGCTAATGCTGGATCTTGGTGTCACAAAAAGCAAGAAACAAAAGTTTCTATAGGAACTTCAATCTTTTTGAGCATAGAGATTAAACATGACATTGGGAAAAGTATCAACAGAGTGGAATGAGGTTTTAGTCTTATCTTTCTGATTAATTATCTTTGTTACTGTTGTCAAGTCATTTAATCTGAACCTCAATTTTTCATTTGAAAAATGGAGATAACATTTCATGTCAAAATCTACCTGTCAGAAGAAGATAATGAATATAAATATTTGGATAACTATAAAATGTTGTTTAAGTAGTGATGATTAAGAATTAAGTTATAATAATTATCAGAAAAAGCATACACACGCACACATAAAGGGTAGGAAAAATCTGCTTTTTCCTAAAATGCTCAATTGGTCCAAACTAAACCCTAGTTTTTTAGTATAATCTGAATGCAGTCCACTTAGTTGTGGAGAAGGTGTAGGAATGGCTCTGTATAACTTTGTTCCAGAATGAGAAGTGTCCCCACACAGAACTTGCTGATGGTGAATCTCTCAATAAGAATGAAAGACATCAACTGTTAGATAAGGTAGAGCAGAAATCTATGGTGATTCATGCCACAACTCTGTCTTTGGAACGCCTTGTCCTTTCCTTTTTCCTTATCAAATTTCTGTTTTTTCTTCATAATTTATCTCACATCCAACTTTCATTTATTTATTTTTAATCCAGGTAGTTCTTGGTGATGACTCCAATTTTACTGCTCAATGTGTGTCTGAACTTCTCAGGCCTATAGACTATCATTTACCACATAATTTACTAGTTTGAATTTGTTGATGTTCCTTCTTCATAATTCACCCATATGAAACACACGTGACATTCTCATGCCTCAGTGACTGTACATGTCCCTTCCTGGTTTGTAATGCACTCCATCTGTCCATTTCAAACATTCCCATTTATCCTTCATGTCTTAATTTAAGGCCTTTCTGTGAAACCTTCTCAGACTCATGCAAGCCAATTGAGTGACTTTATTCTCCCAACTTTAGTGTTACTGTTGTTAGGTGCTGTTGAGTAGATTGCAACTGAGAGTGACCTCATGTGTTGTTATTGGTAGGTGCTGCTGAGTTGGACCCTAAGTCATAGTGACTATGTACAAGAGAACACTGCCTGTTCCCTTGCCAGCCTCACACCTGTGCTAAGCCTGAGTCCATTATGGCAGCTATGATGAATTCATTGTGTGAATCCATCTCATTGAGTGTCTTCCCTTTTTGACTGACCCTGCATTATACCAAGCATGTTATCCTTCTTCAGGAACTGATCTTCATGACAACATGACCAAAGTACTTGAGTCATGTTGTACTTTTGTCTGACCATTCTTGTTTCTTAGGAGTATTCCGGCTGCACTTCTTCCAGGACAGATTTAATGGTCCTTCTGGCAGTCCATGAGATGTTCAGTCCTCTTCACCAATACTACAATTTAAAGGCATCAACTCTTCTTCAGTCTCACTTACCCATTTGGTAGCTTTCACATGCATATGAGGTGATTGAAAATACCATAGCTTTGCTTAGTCTTCAAAGTGACGTCTTTGCTTTTAGCACTTTAAAGTGGTCTTTTGCAGCAGATTTGCCCAGGGCAATATGACTTCTGATTTCTTGACAGCTCCTTCCATGGTTGTTGATTGTGAGTCCAAGTAAAATAAAATCTCTGACAATTTCTATCTTTTCTCCATTTATTATGATGTTGCTTACTGGTCCAGTTGTGAAAATTTTTTCTTTTCTTTATGCTGAGATATAATCCATACTGAAGATTGTAGTCTGTGATTTTCATCAGTAAGTGCTTCAAGTCATTTTCACCTTCAGCAAGCAAGATTGTGTGATCTGTGTATTGCAGGTTATTATCGAGTCTTCCTCCAATCTCTATGCCACATTCTTCTTCATATACTCCAGCTTCTTGTATTATATGCTCAGCATAGATATTGAATAAGTGTGGTGAAAGGATACAACCCTGGCACACACATCTTTCCTGATTTTAAACCATGTCATAATCCATTTGTTCTCTTCAAACAGTAGCCTCCTCGTCTCTGTACAGGTTCCTTATAAGCACAATTGCTGTGCTGGAATTCCCATTCTTCACAATGTTACCCATAGTTTTTTGTGATGAACCACACAATAGAATGCCTTTGTACAGTCAATAAAACAAAGCTAAACATCTTTCTGGTATTTTTTTTGCTTTTAGCCAAGGCCCATCTGCTATCAGCAATGATATCATTTATTCCATGTCCACTTCTGAATCCAGTTTGAAAGTCTGGAAGTTGCCTGTCAATTACTGCTGCAACCGTTTTTGAATTATCTTCAGTAAAATTTTTCTTGTGAGTGACATTCATGATGTTGTTTGATAATTTTCACATTCTGCTGGATCATCATTCTTTGGAATGAGCACAAATATGAATATTTTTCAGTCGGTTGGCCAGGTAGCTGTCTTCCAAATTTTTTGGCATGAGTAAGTGTCTCCAGTGTTGCATCCATTTGTTGAATCATTTCAGTGGTTATTCCAGCAATTCCTGGAGACTTATTTTGTGCCAATTTCTTCAGTGTAGATTAAATTTCTTCCTTCAGAATCATTGGTTCTTAATCATATGCTACCTCCTCTGGCACTTGACTGCTAACCAGGTGACTGGTGGTTCAAACTCATCAGCTACTCCTTGAAAGGAAGGTTGGGCAATCCACTTCCATAGTGATACTGCCTCAAAAACCCAAGGAAGGGTTGCTATGAGTTGGGTCTGACTTGATGGCACATAACAACAACAATAACACCTCCTGAAATGGTGGAATGTTAACCAATTCTTTTTGATACAGTAACTGTGTATTTCTTCCATCTTCTTTTGATGGTTCCTGCATCTTTTAATATTTTGCACTTAGAATCCTTCAATATTGCAATTCAAAGCTTGATTTTTTTTCTTTAGGTCATTCACCTTGAGAAATGTTGAGAGTATTCTCCTCTTTGTTTTTCTAGCTCCAGGTGCTTGCACATTTCATTGTAATACATCACTTTGCCTTCTCAAGTTGTCTTTTGAAATATTCTGTTCAGCTCTTTCATTTCATCATTTCTTAATTGCTCTATGTTCAAGAGCAAGTTTCAGAGTCCCTTCTGATACAGATTTTGTTTTCTCTTTATTTCCTGTCATTTTAATGAAATTATGCTTTTTTCCTATATGATGCTCTTGATGTCATCCCACAATTCTTCTGATCTTCAGTCATTGGTTTCTATTATTCAGAGGCATCAAATCTATTCTTCAAATGGTCTCTAAATTCAGGTGGCATGTGATCAAAATCACATTTTGGTTCTCACGGACTTGTTTTAATTTTCTTCAGCTTTACCTTGAATTTGCATATGACCACAGTCAGTTCCTGGCCTTGTTTTGACTGACGATATTGAGCTTCTCCATTGCCTCTTTCAACAGATGTAGTCAATATGATTCCTCTGTATTCCATCTGATGAGGTCCATGTGTATGGTTTATGTTGTTGAGAACAGGTATTTCTTTTGAATAAGTTGTTGGTCTTGCAAAATTCTATCATATGATCTCTAGCTTCATTTTCACTACCAAGGCCATAATTTCCAAATATTGATGCTTCTCCTCTGTTTCCAACTTTTCCATTCCAGTAACCAATCTGTCAGATTGTGGTACTGTGGTGGATGGCATGTTGCTATGAGGCTGGGAAATATGCCACTGGTATTTCAAATAGCAGCAGGATCACCCATGGTGGACAGGTTTCAGTGGAGCTTCCAGACTAAGGCACACTGGGAAGAAGGACAAGGCTATCCAATTCTGGAAAAAAAAAAAAGGCACTGAAAACCTTATGAATAGCAATGAAACATTATCTGATATAGTGACAGAAGATGAGCTACTCATGTTGGAAAGCACTCAAAACATGATTAGAGAAGTGCTGCCACCTCCAAGTGGGGCTGACCCTCTATGTGATATTGATGGGCCAAAGTTTTTTCATTTGCTAATGGGACATGACTCAAAATGGGTAGAAACAGCTACAAATCATTAGCAATTGGAGCGTGGATGTATGAAGTACAAATCTAGGAAAATAAGAAAGTTGTCAAAAGTGAAATTAATGCATAAAGATTGATATCATTGGCATTAGTGAGTTTAAATGAACTGGTATTGGCTATTTTGAATCAGACATTCATATGGTCTGCTATGATGGAAACGACAAATTGAAGAGGAATGGTGTCATATTCATTGTCATAAAGAACATTTCAAGTTCTATTCTGAAGTACAATGTTGTCTGTGATGGGATAATATCCATACACCTACAAGGAAGACCAGTTAATAATACTATTATTCATATTTATGCACCAACTACTAAAACAAAAGATGAAAAAATTGAAGGTGTTTTACTATCTTCTCCAGACTGAAATTGACCAAACTTGCAATCAAGATGCATTGATAATTACTGGTAATTGGAATGCAAAACTTATCCTATGTACAACAGAACAAAACATTACTTCATCCTGCCCCATCCTCAGAATCTTTGCTATGTTTGAACCCATTGTTGCAGCCACTATATCAATACATGTTGTTGAGGTTCTGCCCCTTTTTCACCAACCCCCCACTATACCAATTGTGGTGGTATGTTTGTGTGTCAACTTGGCTGGGCCTGGTTGAGTAACTGGGCAGCTTGTGATAGTTATTCCCCATGATGAGACTGGCAATCACCTCCACAATGGGATCTACCACAAGCAGCTGAGTAGCTGCTTTGGTTATGTGGTCTGTTTCCCATATATAAGAAGCAACTTTGGGAATGGTCTCTAGCATGTGGCATGCTTGGACCCTGCATGTAGCCCTGTCATTGTTCAGCAGCCTGCCATGCTCTGCTGACCTTGACAATTACAATGAACTTGAATTAATGGCCTGCCATGTGGTTTGGTAACATCAGGACTGTGCCTTTTTACTTGTCAACCTTGGTCTTCTCAGCCTCAGCAGCCAGCAGCTGTCTGAGTGAAGAAACGCCTCTAGCTCCAGTGGGCCGGGAGCAGGAGGCAGAGCTACAACTGGTGGTAAGCTGTTCTCAGGAACAGTTTATAGAACAAAGGGTTAGATGTTCCAGGAACCCAGGAAATTCACAATGAAGAGTAGACTGAGGATTGCACATAAATACACAAAGTCCTTAGTGGACAGAAATAAAAAGATGAACAAAAGGAAGAAAGCCAGAATAAGGAAGAAGAAATACATGATGGATAAAGCAATAATGGAAAAAATTAGGTCTGATATCCAGGGTAAGAAAATAATGGGAAAAAGAGAACTAAATTGTCTATGAATACTGATCAAGAGAAGATATGTACATTTTTGTATAGCTTTCCGTACTCAATCAGCCTTGAGGAGGGAAGATAGAATGTGATTTCATACTTGAATCTTGATAGTTTGTATACCTAACATGTATGCCTACACATACTCAATGTGTAATGATTCCTGGGTCATTAGAATATATCCAGCCCCTCAACTTAAAATTCAGTGCAACCCAAAACCCATAGGTAATTTTATTTCCCCTTTGAACTGGTTACTATTTTCCCTTTGTCCTTACTAACCCAAGTTCACACTTATTTCTTCCAGTCTCCAATTTCCATATCATAATGGTTCCTCCATCCTGATAACATTCTTCAGTTCTTGTTTATTTTCGGTATCCTAGCCATTGTTCAACGCATAACTGGCCTGAAAGTCTCTAGCTGCCACTTCCCTCTTCTCTTCTTTCTGTCTACACTTAGCATTGAGTATTTGTGTCACAAATTTTGTCACATGGTTATAGCCAGTTCAGTTCTTTATTCCAATCATGTGGCATTGGTTTCAAGTCAATTAATGTATATTAATTTTCCTGTACAAAAGGATTTGTAAGCTGCTAAACTATAGAAGAAGCATCACAATGCTTCTCCAATAACAGCAAATGTGGGTGGTTACAGAATCCTTGTTGATTATAGACATCAACACATTAATTTCTTTCTTACACATATTGGTAATAATTTGGTGATGGGCCTCAGACTTTGTTATGGCTTCAAGCAAGAAGCTCTTTCTGTCCAGAGAGAGGTGAATCAGTGAAAGCAATGAATGGACAAGTAATTCAAGATAGAGCAAGGTAGGTGGACCTTGAGTGAAAACAGGAAGATTTAGGATACCTGTAGAAAGACAAGTCAGCATGATATAGAGACGAATTAATACTTTGGGATTAAACTGTCTGTGAAGGATAGAAGCATGGCAGACTAAAAATAGGCACAGAGTAATTCAGAGCTAATCAGGCTCTGTCACAGATAAAATTAATAAGTAAAAAAGTTTTAACAAGACATTAGCCATCTGAACAGCCCAGAAGGCCTGGGGAGGGAGACAAGCATACTATGGCCATGGCATTAACATCACTGTTATTAGGTGGGTAGTGATTAACAGGATGTGGTCCCAGAAGGAGCAAGGTGAGCCTTTACAGGACAGCACTATGTCAGGAGATGATGGTCTCAAATTGGAGAGCAAAGGTGAACTGTCTGTCAGGAGAGACATCAGGCCCAAGGACAGAAAAACAGGCTGAGACCAGCCTGGCCAGGAATAAGAGTTACACCGGGGGAAAATAAAAGTTATGTAAAATTCAAGTGAAGCATAGACTTATGATAAACAGCCATACCTGTTAGTCTTTGTTTCCCATTCTATTCATATTTTATGAATCTTGGGCCATTGTTTCTTATGGGACAACTCTATTCAAATTTTATGATAACAAGTAAATTGAACCCATGAAGCAGAAAACCAAAGTACCTCATAATTGCTTCACCTCGCTAATTATCAGAATGTTTTAAATGATTTGTTATCATAAGAAATTGATTAAAATTTCCCTGAATTTAGAGTCTAGAGATTTTTTCTGTAGGAAATGAAAAGGAAACTTTAAACATAGTTCTGTTTTATTGTTATTGTTATTATTATTATTATTATTGTGGTGCAACCATATACAAGACAACATTCATCAACATAACAACTTCCACGTTTATAACTCAGGGACATTGATTACATCTTTCAGGTTGTCTCAGCATTATTACTCGCCTTTTCCTAAATATTCTACCACCTATTACCATAAACTCAATGCCCCCAAAACAAAAGTTCCCCTCTCCCCCCAGTAACAACTTATAATTTTTTGGTTTATATATATTAAAAAAAAAAAAAACAACTCACTGCCATTGAGTCAGTTCTGATTCATAGCAACCCCATTGGGTTTCTGAGGCTGTAATCTTTACAGAAGTAGATCACCCCAACTTCCTTTCATTGAGTGGCTGGTGGGTTTCAGTAGCTGCCCTTCTGATTGGCAGCCACATGCTTTATCCACTATGCCACCAGAGCACCATTTATCTATCTATCTGGATGGATGGATGGATAGATAGATAGTTATCTTTTTTTTCCCCCAACCTGTCAATAAATTTTCCCTCCCTTCCCCTCCCCTCCCCTGGTAACCAACAAAGAAAGTTTCCTTCTATATATAAACCTTTCCTTGACTTTTTACAATATCAGACAGATATAAGATTTGTCCTTCTGTGATTGACTTCTTTCACTCAGCACAATGTCGTCCAAGTTCATTCATGTTACATGGTGTTTTGCAGATCCTGCATTGTTCTTTAGGGTTGCATAGTATTCCACTGTGTTTATGTACCACAATTTGTTTATACATTCCTTGGTTGATGGGCACTTAGGTTGTTTCCATTTCTCTGCTACTGTGAATAGTACTGCGATGAACATGGGTGTGCATATATTTATCCATGTTCTGCCTCTCACTTCTTTAGGATATACCTAGTAATGGGATTGTTGGGTTAAATGGTATTTCTATCTCCAACTTTTTAAGGAATCGCCATCCCAATTTCCACAGTGGTTGTATAATTTTACAGTTCTCACTAGCATTGTGTGAGAGTCCCAGTTTCTCCACTAAACGTAGCTTTTTATGAAAAGCAAAAACCCAAACATACTGCTGTCAAGTTGATTCTGACTCAGAGACCCCTCCTAGGGTTTCTGAGGTGGTATCTCTATGGAAGTAGATTGCCCAGTTTCCCTTCTGTGGAGTAGCTGGTGGGTTTGAACTGCCAGCTTTCCAGTTTGCATTCAAATGCCTTAGACACTATGGAAAAGGCAACACTGGTGGCAAACATATGAAATTGTGAAAAAATAGTCTTTTGAAATATGAACATGTACATATGTGTGTGTGTGTGTGTGTGTGT
>NW_006922137.1:1199481-1200517 GCF_000298275.1 Orycteropus afer afer
AAAAAAAAAAAAAAAAAATTATGAATAAGGGAAACCTCTCCATTCAAATAAGCACTTGCCAGAACAGTGTTTCTGAGAGTTGAATACTTGTTTCAGCGATTCTAGTTCATTCAGGACATTTCTAGAACTCCTATCATAGATTCCTACAAAAGCCCATTTATAAATAGAAGAATAATCAATGCAAAGATGGGTGTCATTAAATTATAGTTATATCTCCTTTATGTGTTTTGCTGAAGATGCTCTAATTAAATTATTTTCTCTTTTCCTGAAGTGTTACATGAAATTAATTGTAAATTTAGTGCCAAGTGAAATTGACTGTATTAAAAATTCAAGAATTCTCACATTTCAAGATTATCCCTTAACCTTATTTTGTTGAGGGTTGTAGAAAAAAATGCTGTTGTTGATGTTGTTT
The DNA here is from genome assembly GCF_000298275.1 of Orycteropus afer afer. Taxonomy (NCBI): domain Eukaryota; kingdom Metazoa; phylum Chordata; class Mammalia; order Tubulidentata; family Orycteropodidae; genus Orycteropus; species Orycteropus afer. The sequence continues at coordinate 1,199,894 of NW_006922137.1, forward strand.
GCATTGCTGGTACCATCAAGTAGGTTCTGACTCATAGTGAACCCAGTGTACACAGAACAAAACACTGTCTGGTCCTGCACCATCCTCACGACCCTTGCTATGTATGAGCCCATTACTGTAGCCACTGTGTCAATCCATTTCATTGAGGGTCTTCCCCTTTTTCGCTGACCTTCATCCTTACCAAGCATGATATCTTTCTCCAGAGACTGGTCCCTCTTGATACCATGCACAAAGTAAGTGAGACAAAGTCTCACCATCTTTGCTTCTAAGGAGCGTTCTAGCTATACTTCTTCCAAGACAGTTTTGTTTGTTCTTCCAGTGTTCCATGGTATTTTCAATATCCATTGTTAACATCACAATTCAAATGCATCAGTTCTTCTTTAGTCCTCCTTATTCATTGTCCAGCTTTCACATGCAGATGAGGCTATTGAAAATACTAAGGATTGGGCCAGGCATGTCTTAGTTTTCAAAGTTATGAATTTGTTCTTTAGCCCTTCAAAGAGGTCTTTTGCAGCAGATTTTCCCAGTGAAATATGTCATATGATTTCTTGATTGCTGCTTCCACAAAGTTGCCACTCAAACTAAATTCAGATATAATAAAAGAAAATTAGTAATAAGGTTATA
>NW_006922137.1:1200617-1203693 GCF_000298275.1 Orycteropus afer afer
AATCTTTATGAAAGTAGATTGCCCAGTCTTCCTTCTGTGGAGTGGCTGGTGGGTTTGAACTGCCAACCTGGTTAGTGGTAAAATGCCTTAGGCACTATGCATATATATATATATATGTAAATGTATATGCATGTGTATGTATATACATGTAAATGTATATGTATGTGTATGTATATATATGTACATATGTATATGTGTATACACACATATATACATACATATATCCAAAGTGGGATAAATAGGTTGATGTAGACATTTTTGCCACATATGATGATTTGGAAGTATCAAGGGGAAGAAATGTGATTTGGTGGGAAGGAAACAGACACATTTATTCCTTGTGGATTAAAATGCTGTATAAAAAATTTAAACACGATGAATTATGTTGGTGGCTGAAAATATCTTTGCATTTAATCAAATATCCTTTTGTGCTTTACAAAGTTGTATACACACTTCATGAAATAAAATATTGCATTATTATATCAGAAAATTTTTGGAAACAAGTTACAGAAACCTGTATAAAATTGTCATAATTTATAAGGAATTACAACTTCAGACTTCATACAATCATGCCACTCATTGTTCTATTGTGAGGCTGTCTCAGAAATGCACCATTTTTTGCATACTCTTGGTATTCTCTCTTAACTTCAATGTTGCTGGTAAAAAAAAAAAAAATACTGTCGATAGAGAGAACTTTACTTTCCAATCATCTCTGCTATGAGACAACAAATATCTTCTTAGAAGCACCAGGGCATCTTTTTAAGAAAAAAGAGTTTTTCACAGACTCATTATTGCATAAAAAAATCAGTATGATGGATAGTATTATCAAGTTGTTCTTAGATGATAGGAATTTACCCCTGAAGCTGAGTTGAGAACAAAATCCCTTCTGTCAACATACATAACTTGAGAAGAAGAAAAGATTCCTGAAAATGAGTGGATATCTGATGAGAAACAGAAGAGAAAGAATGAATACTGGTGGATAATCATCAATGGCTACTAAAATATCCAGGCTCAACTATCAAGATTCTATTAAGGAAATTCGTATTTCAATTTCTTATAGAGTGAGCTAGAAGTAAGAAATATAGAAGTCTCTGTAGCAGATATAGTCCCTGTATAATCTCTTTGCCTTACATTTCTCATATTTTAAACAGGAATAATTCTAGTTGCAGACAAGCCATGGGGTAGTTAGGAAGGAAAAAGGGGGAAAAATATGAGTAGCATTTTAAAGTCTATTCATATCATGATTCATTATTTTTTGCGTCTTTGTGCTCTTTCACGCCATGTGCTTTTAGGATACCTACATAGTCATTTAGAACGCAGGGAGTTGATTGTGATTATACATAACTGTCCTTTGGCTTTACTTGCCATCCTTGCATATGAATTTCAGGTGTCCAAATCACTCCATCTTCACTGGGTGATTGTTCCAGGATAAACCTATGTTGTTCCTGAAAAATTGTGATGTGCACAGTATGCATGATTGCTAGTGTATTCACTTAACATCTTGTACACATGACATATGCATCTGTTTACACGTGTTGCTCTGTCAAATCAGTGAACAATAACACAAAAGATGAGGGAAATGGAGGCATGAGGAACTCTACTCTTTTATCTGTATCTTGGAAAATCCACTATTGTGATATTTGAAAGGCGAGACTTTTAGGGTCTGATTTCCCAAATACTTATGGAAAAGGAAGTGGCAACCCAATGGCTTTAAACAAGAGAAACTATTCATTGCTAGAATTATTAAATAAGCATAATTAACAAATTAAAAATTAAATACTACCTGATACTTAGAGGACAAGGAAAGCATCTAATTCCGAGTATAGCAGGCACATGTCCTGCAGACTGGTGTTTGTATGCTATTGTTAGTTGCAGTTGAATTGATACTGACTCATGAGGACCTTATTAAGTTTAACAGATGACACGTTCCCAGTCCTGTGTCATCCCCGTCTTTGTTCTTGGATATTAGGATTTAAATTCCAAGTTTGAAATGTAGGCAGTCAATTGCAATTTTGAGTAATTACTTAAATCCTGTCTCTTGTCTTGTTTCAAGCCAAAAAGTTGATAATTTAAACCTAGTAAGTAGCACTATGAGAGAAAGACTTAACACTATGGTTCCACAAAATTACAGCCAATAAAACTCTATGGGACAGTTCTTTTCTGGTAAAGTGGATCTCTATGGGTTAGAATTGAGCCAATGACACCTAACAACAATATTTCCTATCTACACCTATATAAATGCACTCATTTTTTCTTAATAAATTTTAGTTCAGACACTCCAAAATGTGAGCATACAAGGTATCTTTCTGCATGGTGATGAAAGGAAATCAAGTGGTGTGACCTTTCCCTGATACTTCTCTGTTCTTCATTTTGATTATTTTGAGTTTCTTTATAGTCAGTTTGGAGCAATTTGGTATTTCTAAGTGTATATTTTGGAAAAATTTTACATATTTTATACTTATATCAGTATGCTAAACATGATTTTCCAAAAAAAGAAGTACAATACTCTGTAAACCATACTTCAAGAATTTGGTGAAAATTGGAATTTGAATGTACTCTGGAAGAATACCACACAAAATTTGTCTATTGGCAGAGGAGGAGAATATCATCAATGACTATAACTTCTAGACTTGGTGAAAGATAAAACACAGTCTATGTCTGTCAAGATAGGGATAGTTTATTAATATCAATGAGCCAATTGAATAACAGGGGTTGTTGACACACTGCAAGCAATTATTGAATTAAAACTTATTTTGTATTTTAGAAGAAATGAAAAAGAAAAATAACCAGATATTATTCTTTTTTAAAGCACTGATATGCTTGGGAAAAAAAAAAAAAATTTAAAAAGTCTAAAGACAGAAGATCAATAATTAAAAGAGTTATTTGTGACAAGTACAAACTGAGAAAGGGTGAATCAGTCTCTTTAATTCTCAAATCATTTGTTTTTGCAACCTGCAAAAGAGACTGCTTTAAAATTATGAATAAGGGAGGCGGGGCAAGATGGCGGACTAGGCAGAAGGATTGCACAGACCCTCTTCAACAAAGAAAAGGGAAACCAATTAACACAGACACAGAAGAT
>NW_006922137.1:1205063-1210176 GCF_000298275.1 Orycteropus afer afer
CCTATTAGGAGTTCTGGTGGTGTAGTGGCTATGATAATACAGCATCTGGCAGCTAACCAGAAAGTCAGTAGTTCAAACCCACCAGCTGCTCCATGGAAGGAAGATGGGGGTGATCTATTTCCATAAAGATCTATATCTTCAGAAACACAATGGGGGTCGCTATCAGTTGGAATTGACTCTATGGCAGTGAATTTATTTTTTGGTTTATAGGAAAGAGTAGAGTTGCTTCATAGAAATTCAAAGGCTGTAAATCTTTATGGAAGCAGGTTGTCACACCTTTCTCCCAAGGAAAGGATGGTGTTTGGACCACTGACTTTTTAGTTAACAGTCAAGTGCTTAGCCAGAGCTCCTTGAATATCCTCATAATTTGTGAAGCAGCTCTTTGGACATTATCAAAATTAGATAAATATGATTTCAGATCTAATATGCATAGAGTGTTGAAGTCATCAACCCTGATCTTACAACAAAAAGAAAGCTGAACAAACTAAAAATCAACTTTTCTTATATCCATCAAAGTATTGAGGTTACAGGGCAAAATGCTATGTCAGAATCTGGAAAGAGGTGAATATATAGAAACACAAGTGAGATAAGTTTTCCTGAAACAGAAGCCACTGAAGACATAAATTTTTAGGAGCACTTAAAAATCACTTTGAGAATCTCTCTAATTTGAATGTGGACTCTTTTGTGTGAGAAATTTCTGGTGTCCACAGACAAAAGAAGGGAATAATTTTCTTAATTTTGAATCCAAGAATACAACCTGGTTCTCAGGATAAAGAGTTAAAAAAATAACTTCATATTTTTGGCAGGGGAAGAGGAAAAGAATGATTTAATGATATGTCCCAATGGGTTTTCTGTGTCTAGTCTTCAGTAGGAGAATTAATGAACATAGACAAAATGAAAATCTCCCCACTGCCCCATTTCTATCTCATTTTAGTGATTAAGGAAAAGATTAACTAACACTTGCAAAGGTCATAGCCTAGAAACCAAGAAATAGGTCCACTAAAAGACTGGGATTTGATAATTGATTATAGAATACCTTCCCTTGCCATGGTTAAGCACTCAGCTGATAACTAAAAGGTCAGAGGTGCACACCCACCAGCTACTCCAAAGTAGAAAAAAGTGGTAGTATGCTTCCATAAAGATTACAGCCTTGGAAACCCTACAGGAAAGTTCTACTCTGTCCTATAGGGTTGCTATGAGTTAGAATTGACTTGATGGCAATGGTTTTAGTTTATTTTCCTTTGTTGTTGTTGTTGTTATGTGCTGTTGAGTCAGACCCAACTCATAGTGACTGCTCCTTGGATTTCTTATACCTACTCCTTATTGCAACATAAACAGGACTCCAATTCAGTAGATGACAGTGACACGTGGAAACCCCTGACTCAATGAAAAAGTAGTTCTTAGGAAAAACCAAAGACAATGGAGGGGCAAAACACAGATTATAGATTTAATTGGGGCCTTTAATACATACAGGTAGAACTAATATTAAGTACAATTCAATTTCTGGACAGAATATCATTATGCTAAAGGCCAATTTACCTCAGTTCCTATTATTCAATGCATTGTGTCTTGCTTTCAACCAAAAAATAACACAACATGTTAAAAACAGTGAAAAACAAAATTTTAAAAAAAGAAAAAATTAGATATAATACAAATGTGGAAATTATCATACAAATAATTTTAAATACTATGATTGATACATTAAATACTACAATAAAAAAAAAGATAACATAGAAGAACAGATGAGTAATGTAACGAGAGAGAAGGAAACTCCAATAGAGAATTAAAAAAGAAAGGTTAGAAATAAAAAACATGGTAGCAAAAATAAAGAATGACTTTGATGAATTCATCAATAGACTGAACATGGCCAAGGAAACAATCCTTGAGCTTGAAAATATGTCAATAGAAACCAGAAATAAAAAGAAAGGGGGGGACAAGAATTGTGTGAGAATTACAAAAAGTTGAACATTCATGTAACTGGAATAGCAGAGGAGGAAAGAGAATGGAATAAAAGAGATATCTGAAGTAATAATGGGCAAGATTAGTGTTCCAAAATTAATCACAGAAACTATACCAAACTCTCAGGATGTTCAGAGAAAATAGAGCAAGATTAAAAAAGAAAAAAAAAAAAATCTCTTGAATGTGGTCAGAGAAAAAGAAAACGCTTAAAATACAGAGGAGAGCATAAGAATTATAGCAGAATTTTCATGGGAATAATTCAAGTAAGAAGAAAGTGAAACAGAATTTTAAGTACTGGAAGAAAAACATAAACCAACCTAGAATTCTATAGCCAGAAAAATACCCTTAAAAGTGAAGGAGAAGATAAAGAATTACTCATAAAATAATAAGGGATTGATTGTCAGGATATTTGCCTTGTAAGAAATATTAAAATAAGATTGCCAGAGATAAGGAAAATGATATATGTTTGACATTTAGATCTACATTTTTTAAGGGAAAAGCCTTTAAAAAGAAGTAAATGAAGATAAAATCAAATATTTTTTTTCTTATTTTAATTGATTTAATAGTTAAATATTTGTTAGTGTAATTAATAGTCACAGCGATATATTTTGTGATTATAGCATAAGGATATAAGAAATGGGAATACCTGTACTATCTGTAAAGAGTATAATATTGTTTGAAAATAGTTATAGATAACTTTGGAACTCTGGTAGCATAGTGCCTAAGGCACCTGACTGCTAACCAGAAGGGTGGTAATTTAAACCCACCAACCACTCCTCGGAAGGAAGTTTCGGTAATCTACTTCCATAGTGATACCGCTTTGGAAACCCAAGGAGGGGTCACTATGAGTCAGTTCCAACTCGATGGCACATAACAACAGCAACAACAACATAGATAAGTTTTATTTAACTTATTTATAATTTTTTTAACATTCTGAGATTTGGGTAAAAGTTTAAAGAGCAAATTCATTTTCCATTCAACAGCTCATATACATTGTTTTATGACATTGATTTTAATCGTCAAAGTGTAGCAGCTTTCTTCTCATTCCTTTCCTGTTGTTACCTTTTCCCTGCGTCTTTCTTTCCTATGCATCTCTGCACACGGAGCATTCTCCCTGCATAAATGCTGTCTTTCTGATCCCCCATGGATGTTTGTTCTAAGGAGTGCACCTACCTGGTGCAATAATTCACCTCTTAGTCCTGTGTATTATTTGGCTAAAAGTTAACCCACAGGAGTGAGTTCCAGGACTAAAGGATAACTAAGGACCATGGTTTCAGGGGTTTCACCCACCTCTATCAGACCACTAAGCTTGGTCGTTTTTATGATATTGAATTTTGTTCCACATTTTTCTCATACTCTAGTCATTATTTACAATTTTGATCCCTTTCCAAGCGGTTAGCAGTGGTAGCCAAGCACCATCTAGTTCTTCAGTTCTTAGCCTCATGTGAGCTGAGATTACCATGGTCCATTAATCCCTTGGACTAATTTCTCCATGTGGCTTTGATTTTCTTTGCTCGGAGGAGGAGAGACCAATACTAGCATCTGAGATAGTCACTCACAGGCTTTTAAGACCCCAGTCACTATTCTCTAAAGAAGGATGTAGAATAATATTCTCGGGTAGTATGTTATACCAATTGAGTTTGTTGTTTCTCATGACTATGGCCCTGAGCCTGCAAGCCCATTGACTCAGTCCCTTAAGGTGTTGGGTTGTGGCTAAGAAGTTATCATACTTTTGCCCTCTGTTATTTTTATTATATATATTGACATTTTAATAGCATATTAACATACATATGTAGAAATACTACCTGCCAAACCTATATATGGTCATGGGTATATTTTAGGTTAGTTTTAAATATATATTAAAGCTCTCAAGAAGCCAATAAAAATAAAATTAAGAAAAGTATAATTAATAGGTTAAAAGGGTAGAGAAAATGAAGACAAAATTCTCAATTAAAATGAGTAAAAGCATCAAAAGTTAAGGGAAGAAAAGAATAAATGTTATGTAAAAAAATTACAACATGGTAGATATTAATCCAAATATATCAATAATACGTTTCAATGTGAATGGTCTAAATCTATCAATTAAATAACAGAGGTTGTCAGGGTGTTTTTCTAAAAAGTAAGACCAAAGGAGTAATAAGTGTTGATTACAAGAAACCTACCTAACTATAATGATGTTGTTGTTGTGATTTGCCATTGAGTAGGACCTGACTCATAGCCACCCTTCCTTGGGTTTCCCAGGCAGTATCACTATGGAAGTAGATTGCCCAACCTTCCTTCCAAGGAGTGGCTGGTGGGTATGAATTGTCAGCTTTCTGGTTAGCCTTAGGCACTACACTACCAGAGCTCCCAATATAATGATAGAATAAAGTAAAATTAAAATAGTGGAGAAAAAGAGATTGTCTTAGGCTGGGTTCTCCAGAGAAGCAAAACAAGGAAATAATATACACATACACACATATATACATACATATTCTCTCTCTTGCTCTTGCTATATATATGTGAGTGTGTATATATATATATGTATATATATATGCAATCTCTATCTTTCTATGTGTAGATAAATAGAGAGGAAAAGAGAGAGATTTATCGATTTATCTCAAGGAAATGGCTCACACACACAGTTGTAGAAGGTGGCACTTGTCAAGTCCATGTGTCAGACATCAGGCTGAAGGCTTCTCCTGATGCATGTAGATGCAGAGGTTAACAAACCCAAGATCAGCAGGCAATAAAATGAATCCAGTATTAGTAAGCAATATGGCAAGTCACTAGTTCAAGTCCAAGAATCAAAGGTCAGATGATGATGAGTCAGATGCAAGATAAGGCGAAAAGCCAGAGAGCTTTGTTAGTGCATTCATATTTATTGCAAGCAGGCCACACCCCTGAGGAAACTTCTTTTCAGCTGACTGGCTACTCATAGCAGATCTCAGCATAGAGATGATTACATTGTATCAGATGTCATCATGGGATGATTACATCGTACCTCCTACACCATTGAGAATCATTGTCTAGCCAAGTAGATACACAACCTTAGCTATCATAGTCCATCCTTTGTCCACTTGGCACTTGTACACATCTCCATAAACCATATATAATCTATAAATAAAGATAATTATAAAGCCATACTTGCACTTAACATGATACAACTATCACA
>NW_006922137.1:1210292-1212056 GCF_000298275.1 Orycteropus afer afer
ATAACAATCACAAACTTTGTTTCTTCAACTATTCACATAGTTGTAGCTGGTGTTTAGAACTACATTTTTTCATTATCCATTCCATATTTCCTTTGCCCTTAGTAAGCATCTCAGCTGATTGTGGTTCTTTTCCTGGTAAAGTGAGCCAAACCTTTCTTCCTGAAAGATCAGGGCCTTTGGTAGTCACATCAGATTGGATTGCTGTAGTTTTCCATTGACATTAACCACAGGACATGGTATTAATAAGAGAATCCTAGTTGAATCCTGGTTGTAAGGAATCTCCTGACTTCCAAACATAATTTTCTTTACCTCAATTATGTAACATCAATCCAATTTCTCCTTGATAATTGTGATCAATCATACCAGAATGTAGTAATTTTCTTCTTTGCCTGTTGATAAACCAACATGAGGAGCCCAACATGGCTGGGTGGCACTCTTACCCTCAAACTAAATGGAATTGGTATTGTGTTTTCAAGTAGGAGTATTTATTCTTTTGAGATTAATGCTTCCAGACTCATAGAGTTAGCGATAAGAAGTAAAAATTTTATGAATGTGTCACTAGGTGTTCTGGTTACCTAATGCTGCACTGACAAGAATATACCACCAATGTGATGGCTTGAACAAACAGTTTATTCTTACAATTTACAGGTTTTAAGTCCAAGTTCAAAGTGCCAGGCTCTAGGGGCTGGTGAAAGCCCCTCAAACTTGGAGTTAAACTCTGCCTCCTGTTCCCGGCCCATAGAAGCTAGAGGCTTTTCTTCATTCAGAGAGCTGCTGGCTACCGAGACGAGACTGCCAAGCCCAAGGTTGACAAGTAAAAAGGCACAGTCCTGATATTACCAAATCACATGGCAGGACATTAATTCAAGTCCATTGAAAGTCCCAAGGTCGGAAGAGCATGGCAGGTACCGAATAACTCTATGGCTACATGCAGGGTTCAAGCGTGCCATAAGCTAGAGACCATTCCCCAAGCTGCTTCTTATACAGGAAGCAGACCACATACCCAAAGCAGCTACTCAGCTGCTTATGGTAGATCCCACCACGGAGCTGATTGCCAGTCTTATCATGGAGAATAACTACCACTAACTGCCCAGCCCCAGGGTTACAGGTGAGGAGAGACAACTCAGCGACACCCAAAGTAGCAAGCAGGAAGAGCAGGAGAAAGGGGATTAGAAGCCAGGTAGCCAGAGAGAAGGGCAACCAGATGAAGGGATTAGGTGAGGAGACAAACTCAGGCCCGCCCAGAGTAGCAGGCCGAAAGAGCAGGAGAAAAAAGATAAAAGCCAGGAACATGGACAGAGGAGCAGTCAGCCCCAGGGACAACTCAGGGACGCACAAAACAGCAGGGCAGAAGAGCAGGAGAAAGGAGATTAAAAGCCAGGAAGCCAGACAGAGGTACAGTCAGCCACAGGGACCCAGTTGGGGGTGATACGAGAGGTCTCCAACAGCAAGACAAACTTGTCTGTCACTTTGTCCTACTGTGGTGACATGTAGATGTGAGTTTTGAGGCTGAGCCTCTGGTGTTTAAAACCCAGCAAGATGCACCTGGTGCACAGGTAACACTCCAGCTTATAGGCTGAGACAGACTAGGAAGAAGGAAGAGGCCATCCACTTCTCAAAGAATTGACCAGGGAAAATCTTATGAATAGCAAAGAGACACTGTTGGGTACATTACTGCGCACCTTTAAGTCCGTTTAGGCTAAAAGTCTCTCAAGATAGGACTGAGAAAGAGCTGCAACATCTGAGTAAACCCAGCCTTACTCA
>NW_006922137.1:1215215-1219475 GCF_000298275.1 Orycteropus afer afer
GATGATGGGCTCAAGTATAGCAGGGATTGTGGGGCTGGCGCGGGATCGGGCAGTGTTTCGTTCTGCTGTGCATGGGATCGCTATGAGTCGGAAACGACTCGACAGCACCTAACAACAATATATGGCATAAATAAGCTGTCAAGCATAAGCCAAAATGCATAAACAGCAGATAAAGTAGATGAATGGGACCTTCTAAAAATTAAATTTTTATGTGCTTCCAAAGACTTCTCCAAGAGTCAAAATAGAACCTACAGATTGGGAAGAAAGATATTTAGCAATGATATATCTGACAAGGGACTTATCTCTAAAATTTACAGAAAACTCCAACATCTCAACAACAAAAAGACAAACAATCCAATTTAAAAAATTAGCAGAAGACATGAATAGACACTTCTCCAAAGAAGATACTCAGGCAGCCAACAAACACATGTAGAAGTGTTCAATATCATTAGCCATTGTTGTTGTTGTTATGTACTGTCAAGTTAGGCCCAACTCATAGTGACCCCTCCCTGGGTTCCCAAAGCAGTATCACTACGGAAGTAGATTGCTCAACCTTCCTTCCACATTAGCCATTAAAGAGATGCAAATCAAAACAACAATGAGATACCATCTCACCCTAGCAGTAATAGCAAAGTTTAACAAGACAGAAAAAACAAATACTGACAAGGATATGGAGAGATTGGGACTCTCATACCATGCTGATGGGACTGTCAAATGATACAAGCACTGTGGAAACCAGTATGGCGATTCCTTAAAAAGTTGGAATTAGTAATACCATTTGATACAGCAATCCTATTACTAGGTATGTATCCTAAAGAAGTGAGACCCAGGGCAAGAACAGATACATGCACACCCATGTTCAATGCAGCACTATTTACAATAGCCAAAAGATGGAAACAACCTAGGTGTCCATCAACAGAAGAATTGATAACCAAATCATGGTACACACAATGGAATACTATGCAACACTAAAGAATAATATAGAATCTGGAAATCACTGCCTACCATAAACTTGGAGGATATTATGCTGAGTCAAATAAGTAAATCACACAAGGACAGATATTATATTAGTTCATTTTTGTAAAAAGTCAAGGAAAGTTTTATATATGAAGAAAACTTTCTTGTTGGTTACCAGAGGTGGGAGGAGAGGGGAGGAAACACTGTCAAAATTTTTTTAGTAAGTAAATAAATAATTCCAAACCTAGAAAGTAGATATACTGAAGCAAGTTTTATTTATCAACTGTAAATGTAAAATAAACATGCTTTAGTTTTCTTAATTTTAATATACAAATATATAAATATTGAGTTAAAAAAAAAGGTGACAATGTGAAGCAGTGATTCAATGCAGCCATAGTCTTACATCTCTGCCTCAGGGAATTTAATAAAATTCAGATTGTCATTGTCTTTTCCCTTCCCTATCAGTGGTGGGATAGTCTCCCACTTTTTTTTTTCCTGAAGTTTCCTTCAGTTTTGCAGGCCCTAAGGAAGTTTTTATTTGATTTTTGTTTATTAAGTATGATATAAAGAAATCTATTTGTACATCAGGCCACTTGTAGAAAGTAGAAAGACACTCAAGGTTATCTACTTGCGATAACATATGCTAACATTTAACATAGTTCATAAGGGGAGAGAACATGTCTTATCATGGTTCCATTATTGTAAAAAGTCAAGTAAAGGTTTACACAGGGAAGAAAATTTTCTTTGTTCGTTACCAGAGATTGGAGGGTTACCAGAGAAAGAAGGGACAATGGATGGGTAATTAAGAGACCAGTTTGATGTGGGTGAAGGGAAAGCCAATATAACAAAGTGTGTGATTCTTATAATATCTCTAAAGAAAAGAAAGACATTGAGAGGTGCACAAGAAGTACAGACAATAAAGGCAAATATTATTGCAGACACACTAGTGTATTAACAGTAATAGCAAACACTAATCTATTGGTGAACATGTAGGTAAACACTTATGGATAGGCAAATGGGAATATGTCCATTGTCTTATGTAGATTTGGCCAATGATAATTCTACACATGTATTTGCATGTCCTATAAAAATATCCATATGTAGTTTAAATATAGCAGGAGGCAAAGTTAGGATAACTTCTTAGCCAACAATAAGCACCTTGAGGGAACAGGTTACTTGGCCCATGGACTAGGGATCATAGTCATGGGGGAAGGCAAGTTCAATTGGCACAACATGGTGTATGAAAATAATGTTCTGTATCTTAACTCAGTGAGTAGCGACTGAGGCCTTAAAAGCTTGTGAGTGGCCACCTATGTGGCAACTACTGGTCTCTCCTCGACTGGAACAAAAAAGAGTGAAGAAAATCAAAGACATATGGAATCAATTAGTCCAAAAGACTAATGGACCACGAGTACTTCAACCTATATGATCCAGAAACCAAAAGAACTGGATGGTGCCCAGCTACTAATGCTAACCACTAGGAAAGGGGTAAACATTGGAGATTCTGGATAGACCAGAAGAAAAATGTGGAACAAAACTCAAAATCATAAAAAAGACCAGGCTTATTGTCTTACAGAGACAGGTGAAACTCCCAAGACCATGGCCCCAAGTCATCCTTTGTACCTGGAATTCATCTCACTCCAGTGACTTAACTTTCAGCTTAACAATATACAAGGCTACAAGCTGAACACTTGCACCAGGGATATGCACTCCTTAGAACAGTCAACGATGTGAGATCAGAGGGCAGCATCTGCACAGGAAGAAATGTAGGGAGGCACACAGGGGTAGGCAAGAAGGACACAGGGAAAGGTTAACCTCAGAGAGGAAGTGGGAGACGATATATTACACTGTGGAGAACGTAACCAGTATCACAAAGCAAAATGTGTATATGAAATGTTGAATGTAAAAAGAAATCTGCTTTATAAAATTTCACCCAAATCATAATAAAAAAAAAAAAAAAAAAAGAGAGAGAGAGAGATTATCTACCTGCAATAGCATATACTAACATTTAACATAATACATAAGGGGAGAGAAAATGTCCCATGGTTCACTATTTCTTTCAAACTGAGCCCTACATGACAGCAAATACTCCACCACAAGCACAAATTCACCTGGGCACCCTTAGGAATATTTTACATCTTCTTGCTCCTGCCTTTGCATACATAAAACTTGGAAACCAGATCTTTTTCTACAGTTTTACCTCAAGGCTGCCCCAATATACCACATTTAAGGGTTTCTTATGACAGACTATCAGTGTCATCTGAGGAAACTGATTCACATCTCCCTGAAAAAGAGTAAACATTGTCTGGATGCTGTGTTAGCAATTAATGACATTGCCTGGCTCCTCTTCAACTTGTCAGTCTCCAGCACCCGGCCTCCCCTACTGCAAGTCATTCTTCAAAACATCTTCCTCTGTGTGTTCCAATTTTGTGTTCATTGGTTTCACTGCTGGAACTCAAGTTTATGACCTTAATTACCACCAGGTAGTAACAACAGGGAGATTGTTGTATAAACACAAGGAAGGAACATATTATAGTAATTTAGTGCAGAGTTCACAAATCTTACTTCGCTGTCCCATCCTCTTCCAGATGAATGTTGGAGGTGCACTGTATAATGTTTCTTTGGGTGAATGAGCAAACATCCTCTGTCTTCCAAATACGGGACTTTATATGGTGAGAAGGTCACAGATCTATCTCAAGCTTATGAGATTTGGAGGACTTTAGTAGAAGAGGAAAACACCACATTTCTCTTATTTATGAGTGTCTTTGAACCTAAGAATGGTCTCATTTGTATACATCTAGATAATCTATCTATATAATTTAAGCAGTTTCCAAAGCAAGGCAGGGGAATGTAACCTTGAAAATAATATAAAATAGCTTTATTGCAAAATGTTGTAAATATTAGTTGAGCACAATGAGACATTTGCTAAGGGCCGAGGAACCAGAAAATTGCCAGCATTTAAGAGAAATATCTCTTACTTTAAATTCACTTGCTGTGCCTGGTGACTGAAAACTGCTAAAGGAAAAGAGAAAACAATACCAGCAGCAAGAAAATACCTCATAAGTTTAATAGCTGCCACTGATTGTAAATATGAAGAGGACCTCTCCAATGGCAAAGCCGAAATGTAGAAGAATCCTCTTTTATTAAACCCCCTGACCTCTGGTCCATTAATGGGCAGGCTCGAAATACCACATATGTGACAACACTTTGGCAGTGTTGCTCTGAAGAGTTTTATTTGCATTTCAATTTCCTGGACTCAATCACTCCTCAACTCTGAATATGTTTATTATATAAATATATATA